>NC_051095.1:23291955-23574455 GCF_901709675.1 Syngnathus acus | reverse complement strand
AGACAGACAGACGAACAGGAAGACAGGCAGGCAGACATACAGACGTAAAAATAGATTACCGTATTTTCCGCACTAATAGGCGCACTTAAAAACTTAAAATTTACTCAAAAAACCACAGTGCGCCTTATAATGCAGAGTGCCTTTTATATGGATCAATTGATTAATTTGTTGATCCATACTGGTTGTACACAGCGCTCTGCCAAAATGTCTCAGTACGTTTTAGTACGACTAGTAAATTGCAAGGTCGCATCGCTTCCCAGCATTACGGCAACCGTGGTCAAGGAGTGTCACTGAATAGCTGTTGTACCCGCGAGGCTATTTCATTTCAAAATAGGCTGTTCCGTTAATGTTTTTGAGTACGTTTACGGATCAATATCCAACGGAATCATAAATAAGCAGCACCAATGTGTTAAATCAGTCTTTAGTTGGTTCCGATCACTTTTATGGGAGAGAGTTTGAGAAACGTGATTGTTTAAAGGGGGCTGCCACGACACTTTGCTAAGGCTCATGGGAGTCTGCGAGCTGAGGCTCATGGGAGTTTGCGGGTGGCTAATGCTATAATGATAGCTGCTATACGCACGAGGCTATTTCATTTCAAAATAGGCTGCTCCGTTAATGTTTCGAGTAAATTTACGGATCGATATGGAAGGGAAACATAAGTAAGCAGTACCAAGGTGTTAGATCGAACTTTAGTCAGTTCCGATCATTTTATAGGAGATAGTTTGAGAAACGCAATTGAGGGCTCATTGGTTATCGGCTAGTGGATGCATACCCCAACCCTAGTCAACCTCAGTTTGTTGCAGTATAGCTTCTATTTTATGCGCCTTTTAATCCGGTGCGCCCTATATATGAAATAATTTCTAAAATAAAAAAATCAATGAGGGTGCGCCTTATAATCCTTAAGCCTTTTGGTGTGAAAAATACGGTATATTAACTAAATGGCTAGTTAGAGATAGACAGACAGACAGGAAGACAGGCCGACAGACATACAGATAGAAAAATATATTAGATTAATGGCTAGCTAGAGATAGACACACAGACAGACAGATAGACAGGCAGGCAGACAGACAGACAGACAGCTTTACTATGGTTCATGTTTCTTTTTGCACACAGTTCATAAAACACCACACAGCCCACATCCCCTTCCAGAGAATATAAAATGAAGCTGCAAATAGTAAGAGGAATTTTCATCAAGTGTCACACACTGGTCAGTCTGGTTTGAAAATGAGGAACAGAATGAGAAACTGCTATCAATCTCTAACACAGTGAAATAATTTCATCCGCAAACTCAATAAAGTATTGAAAGTTGTGACAGGATCCAAAATATGAAAGAAAATATCTATGTACATTGACACTCATACTACATGAGTGACCCAACTTAAAAGTACGGTAGTTGTTAGTTTTTTTTCTTTTATTAATAATTTTAAAAAATGAGATGCAAGCACTGTATTGTGGAAATTTACTCCTCAGCCCGCAGATAATTAGTAGATGACAAACAACTCGTCCAAAATGAGGCGTCACCCTTTCGCAGTTAAAGTTTGCTGACAAACTGAAGATAAAACAATTCTCACATTTCATATTGGAAACAATCATAAATCTTAGTCTGAAGAAGGTCCCTTGAGCTTAATGTTAACAAACAAAACAAAACGCCAATGACTGGCTAACTAAAATCATCAGCGTTGTGGCGTTATAACGCTTCAAGCAATGGTGATTTAAACACAAATGTGTGAATGCATTGAGAAAAAAACAACACTCACTGAAACTCTGACAACTAATGTGAACCATTATCATGTCAATGGCATCTTGTATTGTTGGTTAGCATCAAGCTAAGCTTAGCGGACAATCCAAAGACAAAGCTGTGGTTATTTTATATACTGATAACTGTCTTTGTTTTATGTGAATCTTTAAAGTAAATCTCAACCGGGAAAGGCATTAAACACCTCAAAGCCTCTTTTTTGATGAATTGTTCATTATTTGCCCAAAACTGCTGTCACGATCCTTTGTCCAGTACTTTTCCTGTGTTGTGAGCCAGGTGGATGGGCGGAGCCTCCAGCACACACCTGTTTGGCACCCCAATTAGCTAGCTATTTAAGTGCTGGGAAGATGGAAGCTGAAATTTTGTTGCGTTTCGCTAGTTGTCCTGGTTGATCGTATCCTTGTTTCTTGTTACGGTTATCCAAATTCCAGTTCTCCGGTTTCACGTGTAATTAAACATAGTTATAGCTTTCTTGTGTGATTAGGACTACCCGTTGTTAATTTTGTATTTCTTTGTCACCTATTAGGCTGAGTTATTTTGTTCGCGTTTTGCAATTGTTGGATTTATCCCACGTTAGTCTTTTGCTGACCTAGTTTTTCGCTCGTATTATTTTGTTAGCTCATGTTCTCCAGGTCCCTTGTTTTAATAAATACATACTGTTTCTACTTGTGTTCTACTTCTGCTTCTGCTTTGGCGCTCGACATTCTGGACACACGATCATGACAACTGCTGCTTCTTGTGATGTGAGTTGAATTGAGTTCACTGTCAACATACAGTACATTTGCTCCTATGTCGAGTTTGTGGACTCGAGACACAGCATAAAATTGTCGGGATGACAGTGCTTGTCTCCCAAAAATTAAAACTTGGCCCATTCGTATATCAAAGCACTACTGAACGGTAACTGCAGCCTACTGAAGACGGTCTCCATATTATATAGTATTTGTACGCTCTGCATCAGACTGCCTCCAGATGTCTAAAGTGTGCACACTAAAGCACCAAGCCCACTGTGGTGTAAAAAAGAATGATCCCACTGCATTTGATCACTAAGGTGCAGGACTACATGTGTATTAATTAGGCAGACCATTTTTAATTACAAACATTTTATTCATAACACCAAAACAATAATAGAAATATATAATTTAATAAATATTGCTCCTGTCGACACCCAGGTGTTCCTTCTCATCTCTTTCACATGTTTTCAGCTGGTACGTTTTCCTTGTTTACTTTTTGGCCTCTTTCTCAATCTGTGCTGGAATCAAAAATGTCAACAAATATAGTAATAAGTATTTTGGGGTGTTCAAAACCCAGCAAAACAACGAATGAGTAAAATGCAAAATTCTCACCCTTCTTTCCAAGACACTAACCTGAGGTGGCTCCATTCGCTCCAATGCGAGTCGTAGAGGGCATCCTTGGCTCGGACACAGACAGTCCTGGAATTGTTCTCCAACTCAAACAGACAAGCGCTTGAGGAGTCCGCCATTGGCATCTGACAGAAAAACAGAGCACTTTCACTGACATTTCTGCAAACCTTGTGCAGTACCTCCCAAAACAGTTACTTTCATTCTTAACCATTTTATGAATTATAGCTGCTATGTGATCCTTACCTTTGCACCCGTAGACCCATCACAGGGATTGTCACAGTTTTTACACCCATGTTTGCTCTGTAAAACCTGGAAGGTGAGAGGAAAGAAGGAGTGGGGACTGCTCCAGGAACCTGGGTAAGTCAATTCTATCATCGATTGGTTGACTTTCCTGATTGTCACTTTGTCAGGTTTCACTGTTAAAGCAAAGCACAGGATGGAAGAAAAAAAATGCACACATGATTAAACTGCAAAATTGTAGCATGTTTCTACTACAGTTGGCAGTGACAAAACGAAACATACAAAGTTACATTAAAATGGCGACAATGTTATTCTTGGCACATTTATGTATATTATGTATTTATATTTAATTAATAATAATAATATTCTGACGTTTTCAGGCCGGATGTGCAACTGTACACAATCACGCAATGCAGGGTGATTTAAAAAAAAATGTGTCAGGGAGAGCATTAGGAGGTCTTGCAAACAAAAGACAATTACCAATTTCAGACACATAGAATTGTTTGGAGTAGCTCTCCAGCAGGAAATGTTCCGTCCTAAAATAGACTGTGAAGAAGTATTTGTGTTTCTCCTCCGCAAATGGGCAGTACTGCTTGTCCACGCAGGAGATCCCGTCTCCGCTGTCGTCTACTGAGCAGCTGATGTGACTCTCAGTAGAGGCGCACGTCCAGTGCTGACCACTGGCGTCAGGAGAACACTCAACAGCTCTGCCTCTGAATAAGTAGAACATAAGAATTCTGTAGTCAACATTTTTCTCACAACTTTCATCATTTTGCCAAGGTCTTTTAGCATCACTCATTCTTCATCATTTATAAGTACTTTCATGTAGAACTGAATAAAAAAAAAGCACCCTTGATTTCAGAAGTATATTCTAGCTTTTTAAAAAAACAAGTCTTTCTGGCTGTTCCTTTCAGCACTGCAGTGAGTCTATGTAGTGTGTTATTATTATTTGACAGTGACGCAGGAAACAGGGCTTCAGTGTATGAGCTTACCGTCCAGTTTCGATGAGTGCTACTTTTCCAACACGCATCCTGTCCCAGATCCAAGAGCATCTGAACGCTCCCTCGAAATTCTGAGTAGTGCACTTTAAATATTCGGCTACACATATGGAGACATACCAACACAAACATTTCAGGTGAGTTGAAATACTCTCTTGACATCTTGCAATACTGCACTCGTTAACAAGTGACTCACCCAAGTCAGTTTTCATCAGAATCTTCCTCTTCTTGGTGAAGTCCTCTTGAATAAGGACATCAGTGTAATTGAGAAGAGATCCATTTGAGCTGTGGCAGCTGTAGCGGCCTCCTCCCAAACTCTCCTCGAGCTGTACCAGGTATGAATTACCCCTCTGTGCCTTTTCTTTATCGTTCTTCTTCCACAAAATATCCTTGTCATCGCCATTCAAGAATCCCGCTGCTGAGTGCAGGCACTTGAGGGCTTGTTGGCTGCGTGAACCATTTACGTTCAAAACCAAAACTAAATTGAAAACAAACACACACACACACACACACACACACACACACACACACACACACACACACACACACACACACACACACACACACACACACACACACACAGCCAATTAGTAAGGAGAGATCACTTGAACTTTCACCTGAAGTATTTCCGTGGTGATCAAACCTACTGTTAGGTTGGAGCGTCCAGGAGCCCTGTGGGTTCTGATAACCCACGTGTAGAAAAGCACACAGAAGACAGAAATCGATTGCGTTCATCTGGATGGAAAGGTGAGATCTTTACCACAAAAAGATATACTACCTGGAGTGCATGTCTTTTTTAATAGTGTGCCCTTCAATAAACTAAATATCGCTGCTTCTGTGAATAACTAGCTATGGTCCAAAGAAATAACTTCAGTCCAACCAATTACTGTCAATGTCAATAATAATAATGAGCTAATAGATAAAGTAAGACAACTGCATTGTCTAGAGCGCTAGACAGTCAGGTTTTGTGCTACATTTATTCAATCTTATCATGAGTGGCATCTTACCTTACTTTTGATGTCAGAGGCATTTATGGCAATTGTCCGCTCACTCTTATATATCGTCAAGTGACCTTTCATTGACAAACTTCTCCGAAAATTCCTGAGGAACTGCATTCCAGCTACGTCAGTAAGCGACCTTTTGTCACTTCCACCTCAGCATATTCACTCCTCTGTGGATTGCATTCATGTTTACTTTCACACTAACACATTGTTCTTGTTTCTTCTGGTTTAATGATCTCATTCATATGCAGTAATATTTCAAGCCTAAGCCCCATACTCATTGAAAGGCCATTTTATTTTCAGAGAACCATGAGTTGCTTACCTAGTTAGAACTAACATCGTTTATGCTATTCAATGGAAGGAATGAGTTACTCAGAAAAGGTTCAGACATCTCCAAGAAATGTATGCATTGATAAGTATTAGATGTGATCCACTTTGTATATTTTAGTTATTGTAGTAGATGGGTATGTCGAATGGTTTCTAATAAGTGTTGGTCCAAGTGATTTAGTGTTGTTGTTGGAATAATTAGATGGTTGGCCTGACCAAGGGCCTCATAATTTACGAGTTGGGAGTCCCTTGCTTCAACAAAGCTCTCTGTCTAGCTCCAGAGAGTTCCTTTAACTCCCTTCCTTTCTTATCTCACTAGCTATGAGCAGAGCTCCCTCACACCTGAAAAAGTACTCTATGGATTGTTGTTGATCGAGACTGTTTGTCTTTAAGTGTTACAGAAAAGACATATCTGTTGAAGTAGTTGCATATAAATTATCCCATATTTACTCAATATTAGTATTGTGTGAAAATTAGCAAGAAAGTTGCATTGTTCCACAGGAAAACGACACTCAACACGCTTTGAGATATCTCACCAAGGACGAGTCAGCCAACCAGCTGCCAACCGGCTGAGGAGGAGCAGGATAGACTGCAACCTAACTGCTGGAGTCACGAACCGGCCAAGGCCTCGCACCACATAAGATTCAAGATTCAAGAGTTTTTATTCGCCATGTTTGAGCGTGCCAAACAAGGAATTTGACTTCGGTAAATCACACCCTCTGTTCAACATTTAGGTGACTAACAACACAGGACATGTGAAAAATGGCAAATATTCTCAAACATCCCTTAGCTAATCTTTCAGTGTATAAAATAATGTCTTATGGTACTTAGACCTGACAGTTGTGATATGGTTCATGAATTTGTATAGGTTGAGTTTACTGATGCAAGTGTGTTGTTTCTTTGGTTTATGGATTACAGTGATTAGTAAACACATTAGCAAACGTAAATTATGTTCTGTAGGTTTATCTGTAAAAGGACATGTGGAATCGAGTAGTAGATGGTTATTATTTAATTTAATTATGTTTCAGTACAAAAATTCTTGGCATGGATAAGAAGTTGAAACTCAAACCACTTTCAGAGTGGTTTCCATTCACTTTTTTGCTCTTCATATTGTGGCTTTTGTGTTGGTGAGTAACAGTTGTTCCTGTTGTTATTTAGTTTGGACCGGCTCTGAGTCTTGAAATGTCATTTTGTCAGACTGATTAGTCATAGGCTACGATTGGCTGGCACCCGGTTCAAGATGTCCCCCGCCTACTGCCCGATGACTGCTGGTCGGCTCCAGCACGCCCGCAACCCCTGTGGTCGAGAAGCGGTATAGAAAATGGATGGATGGATTAGTCATAGGTTGGTCAATAAAACTCCACTTTGCACACACACACACATATGCATGGACACATGAACACACGCCCCCCCCCCCCCCCCCCCCCACACACACACACACAAACACACGCACACACATATACACTTCATCCTTCACCGTCGTGTTCATTCCTCACCAGCTCAGAAAACTATCATTTTCGCCAACATTCTGCCGCTACACAGTTGCTTTTGGTAGCAGCCTTCCATGATGACATTGTTCAGAGCTGAGTTGATACACATAATGCTACATTGCTGCTTTCGGGTGGACAACCTACCCGTGTATCTACTGTTAATGTTGTTTTTCCAAAAATGAGAATAAAATATTTTCATCCACGCACATTTTTCACCGGACGAAAACTAGACAATACGAAATTCTCCACTAAAACTCCATGGGGAACTTTGCAGTTTTTATTGACTATGGCGGCGGCAAACGGACAAAAGCGGTAGTGTTTTACCTGAAGTCGTCCACATTTTTCACGAGTGCCAATATGCAACAACTGGGGAGTCGCTGGGTCCACTTGCTTGTCTTGTGTGCCGATACCGAGTTCGATTCCCACATCTGACGGTGTGAGTGGCGGTGTGAATGACAGAAAAAAAATAAAATAAATAAATAATCGCAACAACTGCAAGGAGGCTCTATATTAGGATTAGCACTCAGCAGTGTTGGGCAAGTTACTTCCAAAATGTATATTGAATTAATGAATTGAATTAATCCTTCATAAATTACTAGAGGAAAGTAATCTTGAAATACTTTTTCATAAACGGTCAATGATGTAAAATAATTCAGATTTTAGAGCAGGCGTTAATACAGTTGCATAAAGTATACTTTATGTTGATGTTTATGCTCTATAGAACATTGTAGACCAGTACTTCACGAGGGTGTTTGAATCGACTGAAGCGTCATCGCGTGCACACGTCACATTTTGATCAAGCACAACACCGGCATTGTCAAATCGTTTTCCTTCCGCCTTGTTTACAGTACGTGTTTAGCGGGGTTTTATTTTGAGGTCTAAAAAGAGAAAACCTACTTGAACAAAAATGAACTGGCCTTCAAAAACGTTCATTGGCCCCAGAATGAGTGCGTTCACAAAAACACTCACGAAGCAAAAATGCGCTATGTTCAGTTCACGTTTGTCCAAAATATGAGAGTTCATGAACTTTCGTTCAGTACAACACCGATTATAATACATATATGTACATAAATATGATCATCTTTATAAAGCACAATAAAATCGTGAGAACAAACCCACACGGTAACAAACATTTCACTAATCAGTGACTGATGGGCTGACGAGTTAAGAGCCCTTGAAACAGATAAATAAAACGTTATGATGGAAAATGGCACAGTAGACATACAAATCCCATCAGGAAGGTGCTACCTCACTTGTACCAACCCTGCACAATTCGTACCAATATATAGTTCAGTTACTCAAGGAATGTACATCTATTTATACTATTATTCACATTTTATTGTTTCCTCTGCTATTATAATTTCATCATTAGAATTCCATATCGAGAATTATACATAGCTTACGTTTATTACTACAATTACTCTATGCGAGTCTGTAATTGTCACTGTCGTTTTTGAATTGCAAAAAAGGCTTTCAGTAATGAAAAAAATGACAGTGACAAAGAGACAAGATATTCAGGAGAGTGGCCGGCCACTCCACTTCCCTATTATTATTTATACAGCGGCACTTGTCAGTGAAGTGAGCTGCATCTATTAATTTTACAGTCAAACCTCGGTTTTCGAACGTCCCGGTTCTCGAAATAATTGGAATTCGACCAAAAAATTCTAGATTTTTTTGCTTCGGTTGTCGAACAAAATTCGGAGGTCGAACCTCGCGAGATGAGCCGGGAGGACCCGAGAAAACCCGACCGCGCGGCCCGGATGCCGACTGACTCCGTTGTCATTGTATTTTCGTTACTTTGAGGATTGTATTAACCCCTAATCATGCCTCCAAAGAAAGCAAGTGGGAGCAGTAAAGCCATCCTAAAACACAAAGACGCTCTTAAAGCAATGCTACAGTGAGCGCCGGGCGCGCGGCGGTTCCGCGATCGGACCAAATTAAGCTCCCTGCGCAATGAGGTCCACTTACATTTTGGAAAGTACATCAGGACTTTAGCGACGGCTCTGTCACAATAATGCGACCAGCGCGGTGCAGTTGCGCGGTCGGCGACGCGCTACGGTTGCGCGTTCGGCGGTGCGCTGCGGTTGCGCGATCGGACTAAATAAAGCTCCCTACGCACTGAGGTCCACTTAAAAATTTTAAAGTACATCTGGACTTTAAACATATTTTCCAAATTATAGCGACCGCTCTGTCACAATAATGCAGGGGTCTCAAACTCCAGTTTTCGGGGGCCGCATTCCTACATGTTTTCCAAGTTTCCCTCGTTAAACACACCTGATTCAAATGATCAGTTCATCCTCACGTTCTGCAGAAGCCTGATAATTGAATCAGGTGTGTTTAACGAGGGAAACTGGAAAACATGTAGGAATGCGGCCCCCGAGGACTGGAGTTTGAGACCCCTGCAATAATGCGACCAGCGCGGGGCAGTTGCACGGTCGGCGACGCGCTACTGTTGCGCGTTCGGCGGTGCGCTGCAGTTGCGCAATTGGACAAAAGGAAGCTCCCTGCGCACGTAGGTCCACTTAAATTTTGGAAAGTACATCAGGACTTTAAAAATATTTTCTAAATTTCAGCGACGGCTCTGTCACAATCATGCGACCAGCGCGGTGCAGTTGCGCGGTGGGCGACGCGCTACGCTACGGTTGCGCGTTCGGCGGTGGGCTGCAGTTGCGCGATCGGACAAATATGCACAAATGAAAAAATGCTTAAAAAAGGCGTTTTTTTTTTGTCTTGAAACGGATTAAAAAAAAAAATCCATTATTTGTAATGGGAAAAACAGATTCCGAATTCGACCGATTCGCTTCTCGAACCGCCTTCTGGAACGGATTGTGGTCAATAACCAAGGTTTGACTGTATTTTTGCTATTCTTGTTAAAATCACACTTACATGTGAACTGGAAATGACAATAATAACACATAGTAAAAGCCAAATTGAGCAAATTGGCTATTTCAGAAGTGTGTGTCAAACTGGTAGCCCTTTGCCTTAATCAGTAACCAGGAAGTAGCTCTCGGTTTAGAAAGGTTGGTGACCCCTGTTTTAGAGCTTCTGCAATAACAGCAGTTATTTTGAGCAGACGTTTGCGTTGACTTCCGTCTTTGCGATGAAAGGGGAACATTTTTATTGTATAGCGGGGTTCGTGCCACCTTCCTCAAAGTTGTTTAGTGCTACTCAAAGTGACACAGACTCCGTCAGTCCTAAGTCAATGTTTCATCAGAAGAGTTAAGAGAACATTTTATGAAGGTAAAAACAAAACAAAAATAAACAAATCGGAATGCATTTTCATGGCCTAATGAAGATGATGTCACGTCTCGTCCCCAGCCGTTCCACTATGTGTCTGTTGTCATGGTTTCTGTCTGTGTGCTCGCCCCTCCCCTCCTGTGTGCCCATGATTATTTTGATTATTCTCACCTGCCTCTTGTTACCTGTCGTGTATATAAGTCCTGTCTGCCCCTCACGCCCCGTTGGATCATTCTGTCACGGGATCGGATGGAGCAGGGCGACCAAATGCAGCTTGGACCAGGGTTTATTGAAGCAAACTCAAAAGACTCGGCAAACTGACATGACTTAACAAAACAACAAACCGACAGGGACGCGAAACAAAGGACGTGAAGACATTAAGACAGGGGTCTCAAACTCCAGTCCTCGGGGGCCACATTCCTACATGTTTTCCAAGTTTCCCTCGTTAAACACACCTGATTCAAATGATCAGTTCATCCTCACGTTCTGCAGGAGCCTGATAATTGAATCAGGTGTGTTTAACGAGGGAAACTTGGAAAACATATAGGAATGCGGCCCCCGAGGACTGGCGTTTGAGACCCCTGCATTAAGACAACAGGAACCAAATAGACATCAAGATAACAACAACACATAGTGGAACGGCTGGGGACGAGACGTGATAGTTGAGACCAAATGCAGTTCATTAAATAAAGACTAGGGTGATGTACGGACATTTCAGTTCATGTTCAAAGACGAGACCAAATATGCAATTTCTTGGTGAAAGTTAAGCTTTAATGGCCATACTTTTCACAGGGCGCAGGAGGACAAAAATACCTGATATATGGACACATTTTCGCTACACTGAAAGGGAGAAAAATGCTTGATTTTAGTCCAAAAGAAGAAATCCGGGCACAAATCAACAAACATGAAGAGATATTTCGCAGTTTACTACAATGATATTGTGGTAAGTTAACAAGGGATTGGGTGGTGGTTATTTATAATGTCACATCAAAGGAATGGCTATAATACGCTAACAATAATGTTAAACTGGTGATATTATTGTTTCTACAGAGGGGGGGAGGCATTCTGTTCAAGGGACGGAATGGTCTGTCCGTGTGTCCTAGATGGACGGTTTTCACCCATCCGTGTAATCCTCCCTATCCGGTACTAACTAAACTTTCAGCCCATCTGACGGACCGTTGCGGCACCCCATCCTGGAAATCTGCCAAAGATCGGGGTTTCCATTTCTGCTATGTCCCACATGTGTACTTCATGCATTCAAACTGAATGTGAATGTCAAAAAGAAAATTAAATTTAAAGTTGGTTGTCTTCATCCAGGAGGTGGCAAAAAGAGACTCAAATTAAGTAAAGGGGAGATAAGACAGAAATACAATTGACTCTTTTTGAGCAGTTACACTGTCAACCAAATATTGTAATATACTATTACGATCTGGTGGTCTTTTAGAGTCAGTGTCTTACTTCGTCTTTTCATTTTTATTTTTGTTTCAGGCAATAGCAAGGCAACACAATCAGGGTCATCTTCCAACTAAAAACGAGGATTTTGGAAAAAGTTGGTAGTGCCCATGTCTGATTATTTAAGATAATAAGATATATGATAATACTATAATGAAGGCGGCATGGTGGAGCACTGGTTAGCACGTCTGCCTCACAGTTCAGAGGTGCAGCATGGAGTTTTCATGTTCTCCCCGTGCCTATGTGGGTTTTCTCCGGCTGCTCCAGTTTCCTCACACATTTCAAAAACACGCACGGATTGACCACTCCAAATTGGCTATAGGTGTGATTGTGAGCGTGAACATTTGTCTGTGTGCCCTGGCGAGAAGTTCAGTGTGTAGCCCGCCTGCTGCCCAAAAACTACTGGGATAGGCTCCAACGCCTGCGACCCTCATGAGGACAAAGCTGTTCAAAAAATGGATGGCTGAAATAACATTCATATAATAATAACATATACATAACACATCATTTCAAACACCAACTCCAAACTATTTTTCCCCTTCCACCCAATCCCCCGTGAAGTCTAATTGACTTTCCAGCCCTTCGCTGTCCCGTCTCCATACATTCCTGTTCGAATTCTTCAGAGATCCTACTTCATGCTTGTCTTGATATAACCAAACCTTCAAAAGTGGCCTCATTTATGACCACGTTTGGGCTTGGAATGAGGAAAACACACAGAGCCAGGTTGGGTGAGAAGGGAGGATGCTCCACCACAGTGATACTTTTTTTTTAACAAAAGTGTCCAGATGATCGAACATCGTGAGGATAGTCATTATGAAGCAGCCGCGAGTTGTCTTGCCTCAACTCTCTTCTCGCGTACTGAATGAAGCAAATGTCATATGTTGTCTGCTGGTTGATCGTCTGGCCCTGTAGCAAGAAATTGCAGCTGACAATGCCCTCACCCTGAAAATTGTGATCAACATGTTTTGGGTTTCAGACTTGGTCTTGCTTTTTTGGGCATTGTTGAAGACTACCACTGAAAGTACTGGCGTTTGGTGATTATTCAAACAATCATTCAGCTTTTAGCAAAACAAGAAAATGTTTAATCGTAAAAAATATTAAGACAAATTTCTTTGAAACACTATAAAATATAGTTCCTTTTGGACCAAACAAAATTCATAAAATTAATTAGTTTGAATTAAAACCAAGTGCTAATTAATAAATTAATGTATGGTTTACTTGTAAAAACAAACAGTGCATTGGATTTTAATACATATTAGTGACCTTTTTTTACGATTATTCCAATTTTATAATGGTGCAGTGTAATAATGCAGTCGTTGTAATTGAATTTTGATTACCGTATTTTCCGCCCTAAAAGGCGCACCTAAAAACCGAAAATTTTCTCAAAAGCCGACAGTGCGCCTTATAGTCCAGTGCGCCTTATATATGGATCAATTGATGAATTTGTTGATCCATACTGGTTGTACACAGTGCTCTGCCAAAATGTTTCAGTACGTTTTAGTACGACTAGTAAATTACAAGGTCGCATCGCTTCCCAACATTACGGCAACTGTAGTCAGGGGGCGTCACCGAATAGCTGTTGTACCCGCGAGGCTATTTCATTTCAAAATAGGCTGCTCCGTTAATGTTTCGAGTAAATTTACGGATTGATATGGAAGGGAAACATAGGTAAGCAGTACCAATGTGTTAGATCGAACTTTAGTCAGTTCCGATCATTTTATAGGAGATCGTTTGAGAAACGCGATTGTTTACACTTTGCTGAGGCTCATGGGAGATTGCGAGCTGAGGCTCGTGGGACTTTGCGGATGGCTAATGCTATAACGATAGCTGCTATACGTACCAGGCTATTTTATGTGAAAATAGGCTGCTCTGTTAATGTTTCGAGTAAATCTACGGATCGATATGGAAGGGAAACATAGGTAAGTAGTACCAATGCGTTAGATCGAACTTTAATCAGTTCCGATCATTTTATAGGAGATCGTTTGAGAAACGCGATTGTTTACACTTTGCTGAGGCTCATGGGAGATTGCGAGCTGAGGCTCGTGGGACTTTGCGGATGGCTAATGCTATAACGATAGCTGCTATACGTACCAGGCTATTTCATGTGAAAATAGGCTGCTCTGTTAATGTTTCGAGTAAATCTACGGATCGATATGGAAGGGAAACATAGGTAAGTAGTACCAATGCGTTAGATCGAACTTTAGTCAGTTCCGATCATTTTATAGGAGATCGTTTGAGAAACGCGATTGTTTACAGAGGGCTGGTTGGTTATTGGCTAGTGGATGCATACCGCAACCCTAGTCAACCTCAGTTTGTTGCAGTATAGCTTCTATTTTATGCGCCTTATAATCCGGTGCGCCTTATATATGGACAAAGTTTTAAAATTGGCCGTTCATTGAAGGTGCGCCTTATAATCCGGTGCGCCTTTTAGGGCGGAAAATACGGTAATTGCACAGCCCTAATATACCTAATACTATAGCCAACGACAAACAGACAAAACTCAAAAAGACGAACGTCAGAGGATATGGAAGCAAGCGATACGATCCTTGAGCACCAACACACTGCAGCAGTGGCCCTTAAATAGCCGCTGATGTGTTGCCAAGGAACCGCCCATGAACTCACCAGTAGCTGTTCGACGAAGCCCCCCTGGCAAGTTCGAAAGTGGCTTGAGCATCAAAAGGTCTCTGTACCTGACCTAACGTAATCAAAGAACAAGACCTGACAATTTACCCTTGAGCAGCAGTGTTTCTGAGTTCAGCAGTACAAGCAAAAATAATAAAAGACATTTTTTTAAGGTTAATAAAATATAAAAACAATACATACAATTCAGGAATGCATTTCATAAATATTTGACTTACTGGTCTTGATTTGTCAAAGATCATGTTTGGTTGGTTGTCCACATGATGACATGTATGCCATACATTACATTTGCACAAATAAAGCTTTATGAATACAGTAGCAGTAGTGTAATTTCAGTGTGACTTAACAAAATGTACAAGACTTTTGGTATTGTATTTGTTACTTTGTATAATGTTTGTAGGTGTGTGTAGATGACTGTTAATGCATGTGTGTGTGGATTTGACCTGGTATTTTGAAAATGTTTTAATGTTGACTTTGGCATTGAGTCTTGATGACACCACTTTGAATAGAAAGGCTTTCCAATAAAAACAGTTTGAGCGAATGTGCAATTTCACTTTAAATCAGACACCACCTATTCACCAGTTTCATTCTGAAATCAGACTCCTGGATTTGAGCTTCAATATTCTGGAGGCCTTGTTGATCTTTTATTGGCAAAAAGACCATTGTTGAGCCGCATCTTGCTGCCTTGCTTTTTCAGTAGGTGTTGTATATATTTTTGCCGGTCAAGAATCCTCTCCCGTTCGGTGAGCATTTCACACATTAGTAAAGAGAAACAAAAAATACAAAGCTTTTCAAAAATCTAAATCAGATCAAAGAGACGACACAATATTTGCTTTTATAATTACAATGTTTTCACAATTTGGTTAAAGGTTTATTAATTTGTGTTGAGTTCCACTAAAATAGTTAATAGTTACAATAAAATAATGATAATATTCAAGTCGTCAGAGAAGAATTAACTGTGTACCTACCACTTGTGCAACTAAATGTGCATCCCACACTAACCACTAGATGCTCCCAGAGGACAAGATGTGAACTGAAGACGCCAACGCCAACCACGTTTAACAAGTTGTCCTCCAAGCACAATCTTGTGTTGGTTGACAAATCAGCTTCTCCAGTGCAGATACAGTTTTTTTGGTGCCAAGCAGCTGTTCTAACTAATGTCCTACAGCTTTTATGTAAGGAATGCACAGCTGCAGAGCAGCATATAAAGTACTGGGTAGTCTTCACATGGGCTGGACTAGCAGTTGGGGGTGAAATTAAGTGCACTGATTTCATATGTGGAAAGGCTTGACAGAAAACAAAACAAAAACTGACCTAATCAAAAGGAGAAGTGGAATTGTTTATTTGTGAAAGAGAATAGAGACAGAGAAAGTCGGAGAGGGTCAGAGCGTATGTCCGAGAGGAAAACTAAAATTACAGCTTGTGACAAAGACGAGACTAAAACAGGCTGCCAAAAACAACACTAGTTCACATAAAAACACGAAAACATCAATCATAATGTGTTTTTATGCAGTGTGGTTTGTGTTTTAACTAGAGGTTCTGGGGATTAATTGTTTACACTTTTTTTTGTTCACCGTCTGATGTTTTTTTTTTCACCACTTGTTTTTTTTTCCACCAGAAAAAGAAGGGGGAGAAATAATTTGTTTCTTCGTATTAGATTCTCTGAACACACATATTTGAAAAGGAAAATTATTCTAAATGGTGTGTATTTGTTGTGAAGTGATAATCTTGAACAACTTGTTCTTTTTAAGACATGATAAAATGCAGAAAAGTTCAATGAAGGGTAATTTTCATCAAATGTTTGTATAGTACTTTGTTTTTTCACATTAGAGTCTCTGAACACACATTACACTTGAAAAGGAAAATTTGTTGTGAAGTGATAATCTTGAACAACTTGTCTTTTTAAGACAAGATAAAATGCAGAAAAGTTCAATGAAGGGTCATTTCCATCAAATTTTTGTATAGTACTTTCTGAAAAATACCAGGAAAATGCTTTCTGCTACTCAGTTTATTCACCTTATTTAAGAAAAGAAAATCCACCCATTGACAATGTGTGGGGGAAAATGAGACTTTTAGATTTAACAATAAACTTTGTGTTGGATTTTAATGGTTTGATAATAAAAAGAGAAACATCACAAAACACTTAAACCTCATGAAAATTAATTGAGAATTGGCAGTTTAATGATACTTTTGTCAAGTATCGGGATCAGCGATACTGCCCCCGTTTACTTTATATCGGATCGATATCAAAATAGTCAGTATATGACACTATTCGGAACTGGGGCTGATTATTGAGCAGATGAATGCTTTCCAGGATAGATACAGAGGTCTGTGTGGATGTAGGCTGGATGTTGACACAATGTTGTTCCTCAGACCATACCAGACATATACTTCAACTAGATAAGATTGAATTGAGAACGGTGAAACGGAGAACGGAAATGACGACTGGTTGCAGTTGAGAAGTACACTCAAATGTGGCCCCACACACTTTACAGAATTCCTAAACATGCAAATACATAATCTTGTTATGAAACAAAAACGGTTATTGTGAAAATCCAATTCTGACTTGCCCCACTGACTAACTGCACACTACAATGAATAACGTCTTTGTTCATCTGCAGGAAGTCAACGAGTAGCAGTTGAACAATCTTTTGACATTTATAGTACGTCCCAGTAATTGCACCAATAGAAGTCCTTACAGCGCTCTTTGTTCTAGACTGCTGATTAATCATTTTGATAAAACTTTGAGCCACTATTATCAACACAATTTGACGTCAGCTCTTAATAAAACCGAGGTGACTAAATGTTGCTTCTAAATGGATTAATTCAATTTTGCAAGTGTTCATGCTGATGAAGTCCTTAATGAACCCACAGCAGTCTAACACATTCTCTATCGTCGTCTCTCAGGAAAACGTTGGCTGGTGGCAAACCGTTTATCACTGTCTGTCAGAAAAAAACATGGTCACTGAAGGGAAACCAAGCTTGCCCAAGAGACTTTCTTCAAAGTTATATATCACCTTCTGCAAGGCTCCAAACTAAAACTTTCACTACTCCTGATAGATGGATGCTGTTTTAGACTTTGGCAATGTTTCAGGGAGGAATCGAGTTTGAAAGAAAAATGACTTCTCAAAGAGACTGAATAACAACAAGTGGTTTGAGGATAAGCAAGTCAAACCTATGATTTTGTCTCCAGACAAGAGGATGGGTTCAATCAGTAGAAAACAGGAGTTATTAAAGCGATGGATTTTGCCGTGCAAGGGAGAAATTATGACAAGATCTCAGACACTTGAGACATTAGTCATGATGTTGTGATTGTCATTTTACAAGATATCTCTGCCTGTACCTTTCTTTACAATGTTAGTCATTTTGGAAAGATCACAAGATAAAATTCAAACCAAATAAAAAGTACAAAATGGTAGATGGAATGACATTACATATGAGGCTGTAAATAGCTGGAACGTTCAAACACAAGCCATGCTACTCATCTTCAATGGGATATTGTTTAGAAGTCTTGTGGTACTGAAAGAGAAGTTTATTGATGAGCACAATGTTATTCCATCTGACAAACTTATCTTAAGACTTAGGATGTCAATGTGTGCATGGAGTTGTCTATGACAGATAAAATAAACCTAATCAGTTTTATTTTAAGAGCTATAACCTATCTATTCCTGACTTGTATATATCCAGAATGACTTGTTGAATAAGTCATGAAACAAGTCCAACTGGGTTGTTTTTGGCACAATGCCAAACAATACATGATGCAGTGACATTTTGCATTCCAGTCAACTGTCAGGTAGTGGTTTGCACTTTGTGCTAGACGTAAACTCTTACCAACTAAACATGATACTCATGATTTGTTATCTGTTAATATGTAGATATACTCAAGGGTTATGTAGACATAACCTTTGGAATTAAAGCTGTAATTATATCCAATCTTCTTGTAAGGTGCCAATTGCATTTCAGTGGCTTTGCGCTTGGACTACAAAGATGGAATATTTTATTTTAATGTGTGTGGGTCTTCCTGGTCTGGTGTTGTCTCTATTTTTACACAGCTCAAATGAATGCAATTTGAATTGGTAGATCCCCATTTCTGACAAAATAGGCTAATCCATTCTGGTATGTGTAAAAGAGTGTGCCTTACCATGGTTACGTTAAGCCCTTTTAAATACAAAAGAGAGCTTGTGAGAGGATGTTAATGGAACAAATACATCATACAAAACAACAACACAAACATACTCCACCAGTGGGCACCTTCATATCGGTGCTAGTGAATGTTTCCATTGTCTTATCATTTTCAATCATTTGAATAAAGTGTATTAAGCTAACTACAATTAATTGGAATATATAAAAGTGACAAGAATTGTGAGGCAGGCTATCATTTAATTATTGTGGAATAGAAAGAAGTTAAACACTGTTCATAATAAAACAGTGTTTTAAATATTATTATTGAATGAAACCTATCCCGGTTAACTTCAAAACAGGAATTAACATGTATGTCACACCTCTTCCTGCCTGATCTCCTGCATGGCTCAGACAAAGCACTCCTGCCTGGGAAACGGGAAGCCCTGTTTCAAGACCTGCTCGTGGCAAGTTACTCCAAATCGAGTGAAGCCCTATTCCTGTTGTGCAACTACTATGTCACGTGTGGAAGTAAATCTCAAAGGGTGCCAAGAGCTCTGTGTTGTGTGATATTTGGTATTGACGCTATCCGTTACTGTACGATCTGGCCCGCACACAATTTCCCTCCCCTGAATTCCCTGAAGAGGGTGTCCTCAAGCAACATGAGCATGTGATACAGTAACTTGGTAAGCCTGGCAAGCAGTTAAAGTTTGCACTCACATCTTTAGTCAACAAGCTGCAGAAGTTCACAATCTCACAAGCTGCACTCTCCTGCTTCTCTTGCTCCAACTCCAGCTTTGGCTTCTTTACTCCCCTCAGACATTGACCCCCAAGTAAGAACCCTAGAATGCTGCAGTAGAGACCCCGAGACGTGGCCTATTCCTAACAATCAGTACCTTGTTCTGACTCCAGCCCTGAATGTTTTGCCTCTGAACTAGGGTCAAACCATCAACAACCTGATGGCTCAGGCTCGTAGTTCCTTTCAGTCATTTTCTATGTTTTAAACGGTTTTTCACTGATTGACATAAATTAGTGATGAAGAAATTGTATCTAGAAATGAAGGAAGCACGCTAAAAACTACGACGTGAAAGATGGAGTGCCGAATTGGGTTGGCCTGAAATCACGATGACCGACGATGACTGACGATGGACATACTTCTGCCACCACCGCTGGTGATTGATATAAATTCACTGATGTGCTCAACACTACATTGTTGTTTGAACTAAACCTAAGGTTTTGTTTATGGTCATTGTCTTGCTACAATCTCCTTCCAATTTCAGGTCTTTTGCAGCCTCCAAATGTTTTTTCTCCGAACGCTAATGCGTTGGAACACACATGCTGGAATCACCACCCCGATTGTGCGCCCAAGGAGTCGCTAGCATTTCCGTGTAACTGATATCTGATTACTTTTTTTCTTAATATTTCTGACTTGATTCATAAGCTGGTAAATTAAATCCTCCTCAAACTATATTTTACCAGTGCATTGCTCTGTAGTTTAGTGGCCTGTAATCTGCTTTGTAAATCTGAATGGCATTTTGAAAAGAGTTCACATTCAGGCAGACAGGGTCCAGTCCTGGATGGTCAACCATTCACAAAAAAATCATCATCAACTTCATAAAGTCTCCTCATGACCTGGTGGTATTTTTTTAATGGTAACTATGATATTGAGGTGTGATTTACAAATAGCAAATTGAATTGGCAAATACACCTAGATCTCGATTTCACGCGGACTTTGGGGTCCAGAATTTGGGAAGCACGTTAACCCTGAAAGCGTGTTGTCTAGAAAGTCTTGTTTTTTTTAGAAAGGCATGATTTTAGGCAGCCGAAGTGATCCTTTGTTACGTTAATTTACGTCAGGCATGTTGTTGGGCAGCCAAAGGGGTCCGTTTGCCGTCCGTCACCCACACACATCGTAGTCTGTTGTCATTTTCTTAAAAGAGAAGCAATACGCAGATGACAATATCAGGTGGCTTGAGAAAGTAATTTTGATGCTATGTGAATTGGATGGAAGAGAGAATAAAGCAGCCACTTATTCTACTACTGCTGGGCTGTGTCCGGCCACGCTCTTTGACTTATGGGTGACTGTATTGATTGGGGGGATTCCACGAACTTCCCCCTTTCTCAATCAAAAACAATCCTAGCTATCCGTAACACTGTAAAAAAGCAGCCATAAAGATCAAACTTCTTATTATCAAACGCTTTTAAATCGTTCACGGAAATTCATCAAATCACTAGCGCTAAGGTTTACGCACTAGTCATTTAGCTTCGTACAGTCCTTATATCATCGATTTAAAATACTACTTGAAAATGTATGACAAAAAAAAAGGGGCCCATGACCAAACCACATTAGGCAGAGAGTCGCGTAAGATCGAAGCGAGTAAAGTCGAGATTTATGTGTACTTCTTCAAAAATTAGGTCTATCAACTCTACAACCTAACCTGTAACATACAACAAGCAAAAATATCTTTGGTGAAACTGTTTGTACTTTTGTGTTGTTGTGTCTTTGTACATATTTCATGTAATGTAGTATGTAAATAAATACATTTAAAACCCAAAACAATTGTTTGAATTTAATGAACCATTACCAATTGTTGACTCTGTTTCAGAGGTTTGGCTCTGCACTCCCCCTGAATTGCTTTCAGAAAGGAATGTTTGAAGAAAGGCACACCTTCCCTTGTCTCTGCCTGTGGTCGCTCGGCATTTTTATTGTAAAGCTTTGGCAGCCAAATATAGGCTGAAGGATAAGAAAAATGTGTGACTCAAAACAGTAATGTTTACACTTGGAATCACAGCATGTGTCAAAAACACAGTACATTTTTCTATTGTATTTTTTTTACTTGTAAAAATCAAGTGTTGCTGAATAAAGACACAAAGTTAATGTTTCGCAACATGCCTGTCGGATGAGAGGTATGGTCCTGTGTATGAGACTTTCTGCTGCTACAAGTACGTACTCCCCTGTCAGAGAGTCCTTGGAACCTTTTTTACGTCCAATAAAGTGTCCATTAATCGGCACAGAGGTGCTTCGGCATGTGGATGGCCCGTCCAGCGCGAGTTGCAGCGATGCAAGCTGTACATGTTTGTAGCATCCTGGTCACCTGAGCTGGATGGTTTTTTTGTGTGCATCTGCACCACCTGGCAGTAGCTGCTGAGCTTTGTCACAGTCCAATAGTGAAGTCACGCTTGAAATGAACTTGATCCTTGTTTATGCAAATCACTCTAAAAAATACTGGAACATTGTGACCCATTTTTTCCTGGTTTAAACACCGGCCTTGATCTACTGAGTCATCAGCAGTTTCTTTTCCTCTGGCAAGTCCAGCCATCTTTAGTTGGCTTTGGATATAAATCCACGTCATACTGGAGGGTAGTCCACTGGGACGATCTTTTAGTACTGCACTCTCAGGCAGAAATGTTGAGTAATACTGAACAGTTTGGCGACAGTACAGTATGCTATGATAATTGAAAGATTTTTAAAACTGTGTCAAAAGATAGTGTCAGTGCGCCACGTGTCTGTCTCCTGTATGATGAAGTAATTTTATTTCAAAGAGTGGTATACAGTCTATAATTTGGATACTGCAGTCATTGCAAATGACTATTTTCAACCATTCACTCACTTTGCATTATCTTGACTGATATGAGAACCAATGCTGTGAAGCTGTGCCAGCGGAATGTCAGATATGCAATGAGGCAGCCACTGTAAAGGCAGGAGGATCACGTCATTATTCTACACTGATTGCATGAGAAACCCAAAGTTCAATGTTAAACAGCCAGGAATCCACTGTCATGTAATCATTCATCTCATAAGGTTTCCCCTTTGTTAGTGAGGACAATCAAGACACAAGCACAAACGTAATAAAAATGGTATTATCATATTTGAAACTGGTCATAATACTAGACCAAATTATCACATAATAAAATGTGTTTGAGAAATCTAAGTGAAATGACTGCACTCCTTTAACACACACAAGTAATGCTTTAAATCTATCTCTCAATGTATTTGAAAAAGATATGTTTGCGTTTAAAGAGGAAGTCAACGCAATACTTTACAATGAATTACGTAGGTAGGTAGGTAGGTACCTAGGTAGGTAGGTAGGTAGGTAGGTAGGTACTTTATTGATACCTGGGGGGAAATCATGTTGTATTATATGTGCCCCCCACTAGTCTAAACACAGCTTTCTGATTACTATCGCCTTTATGGGATTAGAGTTAAGCAGCAAAATTCACCCATTTGTTATCCATCGCAAGCAGCGACCATTGCACCACTTGCTCAGTTGCCATTTCTCAGGTCACAACCAAACACGGCTCAGCTTCAGTAAACTAATGAGCCTCACAAGTCAACACGAGGGTCGTGGAGGGTGCTGGAGCCTATCCCAGCAGTCTTTGCACAGTTGGCGGGGTATACCCTGAACTGGTTGCCAAGCAATCACAGGACACACAGACAAGCAACCTGTCATGTGCCTGCTCTCCTTGTACCTTGGTCAGCGCCTCGCTCCTGTTTACAACGATAACAAGCCACATCACCATGATGCACATCGGTCACAGCCACAACCCCACAGCAAGCTCATTGCTTGACAGCTGTACTGATCACCACCCCTGCTCCCACCTAATCAACTCCCCTATTCAAACCCCACACTCTAGTTAGTTTGTCCTGTATGCCACCCGCTTGTTCCTTGTGTCCTCGTTTCTAGTTGCCGACCTTGCTGCCTGACCAAGCTGACTGACTACGGCTGAATGCCGCCTGCCCCGATCAACTGCCCATCTCAGACCACAAATTCGTCTCACATCCTGCTCGCTTGTTGGTTCGACTCTCCCTCAATTCAATAAACAAAGTGTGGCGCACTTGGTTGTTATGCTTGATCCGTTTCACAATCACACCTACAGACAATTTGGAGTGGTCAATCAGCCAACTATACATGTTTTCTCACCTTCCACTTATGGCCACAGATATCCAGGATAAACAGAGATCTTTAAGTACACCACTGTCAACAAAATAAATAATACAAATGTAAATAAATCAAAACATAATCATAACACACCGTTTACTTTCAGTACTTAAGTATATTTACTTTGATATAAGAAAACGGTGTTTGATACAACAAATATCAGCTAATTTAAGATGTTTTTTGATTGGGTTTTTTTTCCCGAAGTTTGTTTTCTGTTGAGGAAATTTAATTTCACGCAAGTGTTGCTTTCAGGTACTATGCATAAACCTGAGAAATACTAACAGCTTTAACTTGACCCTGTCTGGTTGTAAAGCTTACTGCAGCATACAAGTAGGAAATTGAATAATCTACCGCGTGGCTCTCTTTCCGTATCTTTGTTCAATATTCATTCATTTATTCATATGCAGGTTCCTGGGGAGGTGAATGGCAGTCGATTAAGTTTTTCATTCATCTTTCGTAAACAACACGTCAGAGATGATGGTGGAGCTGGAGAGCAATCAAATTCCACAATTATGTCAGCTCTCTTCTGAACACAAACCTATTAATAAAAATTCTGCTAATGGATCCCTCAGCATTAAGAAGCTGTATTATTCATCACCTGGGATCGGTCTACGCACAGAACTTAAAGGGAAAAAGAGGCACTATTCAGGGCTTGATAGCACATATTCAAAAAGAATTGGAGTGAACTGAAAGACAGGAGCTGCTCAGATGTCTCCATGAATCTGACTCAGAAGTGTTATAAAGTGTGAAACAGTAACTTTTTGATAGATTCTACTTGTAAGGTCTCTCATACACAGCAAAAAACAGCTGCAAACTGGAAGTTGGCACATATAATGCGACTAATATTATGCTACTGTTTCCTTAGAGTCTTTTGAAGCTCTAACAGGATGTCAACTTGAGACTGTTGATGAAAGTTGGCGGTGAATAACCATTATCAAGTGGATTTCTAATGATGTAGTTAAACAGTGCTCTAATGCTCCAATACACAAATTTCATTCATTCATTTTCAGTCATGCCTTTTGTCATGTCGGAAACAAGTGCGCTGGCGCAACTTATTACACTCATATAGACTCAATACAGGTTGGAGGTTGACCTTCTGACCACGTGGTGCAGGGACAACAACCTCCTGCTGAACGTCAACAAGACCAAGGAGATTGTTGTTGACTTCCGGAAGGGCCACACCCAACACCTGCCGCTGACCATCGACAGTGCTGTGGTGGAGAGAGTGAGCAGCACCAGATTCCTGGGGGTGCACATGAGTGAGGATCTCTCCTGGTCCACCAACACCGCATGACTACATTCTTGAGAGCGTCCTCTCCAGTTGTATCGCTGTTTGGGGTGGTAGCTGCACTGAATACAACATGAAGGCCCTGCAGCGCATAGTGAACACGGCTGGTAAGATTATTGGTGCTTCACTCCCCTCCCTGAAGGACATTTACACCTCCCGTCTCACCCGCAAGGCGACCGCGATTGTGAGTGATGTGAGTCACCCCGCTCACTCTTTGTTTGATCTTCTGCCCTCTGGGAAGAAGTACAGGAGCCTGCGCTCCCGCACCACCAGACTCACCAACAGCTTCATACTCCAGGCTGTTAGGATCCTGAACTCTCTCCCCCCTTCTGCGTAGCGTCCTGTACTTTTGCGCTATATCCTGACTGTCTGCTGTTTGCACACTTGCTCCATTTTTGCTCCTCTTATTTATTATGTTATTTGTTTATTAACATTACCCCCTTTCAGCGTAGCGTCCTGTTCTTGCTGTATGCTCACTGGCTCGGTTTTGCCCCTCATATTCAATGGGTTATTGGTCTGTTTTTATTCATCGCTCATTTTATTTTATTTATTATTTATTATTTATGGTTTGTGCCTTCTTGTTTTTGTTTTGTGTCGCCTACTTGTATGTCTCGTCACCGTGGGATGGAGGAAACGGAATTTCGGTTTCTTTGTGTGTCTTGACATATGAAGGGATTGACAATAAAGCTGACTTTGACTTTGACTTTTGACTTTATTTATTCATCACTCTTATTTATTCATTGTTTGTGCCTTCTTGTTTTTATTTTTTGTGTTGTTTACTTGTATGTATATTGTGTACTATGTCTTGTCACCGTGGGATAGTGGGAACGTAATTTCGATTTCTTTGTGTGTCTTGGCATGTGAAGAAATTGACAATTAAGCAGACTTTGACTTTGAACTGGTGGCCAGCAAAAAACAAATCCATCCATCCATCCATCCATCTTCTTCCGCTTATCCGGGGTCGGGTCGCGGGGGCAGCAGCTTCAGGAGGGACTCCCAGACTTCCCTCTCCCCAGCCACTTCATCTAGCTCATCCCGGGGGATCCCAAGGCGTTCCCAGGCCAGCCGAGAGACATAGTCTCTCCAGCGCGTCCTGGGTCGTCCCCGGGGTCTCCTACCGGTGGGACATGCCCGGAACACCTCCCCAGGGAGGCGTCCAGGAGGCATCCTGATGAGATGCCCGAGCCACCTCATCTGGCTCCTCTCAACGTGGAGGAGTAGCGACTCTACTCCGAGTCTCTCCCGGATGACCGAACTCCTCACCCTATCTCTAAGGGAGAGCCCGGACATCCTGCGGAGAAAACTCATTTCGGCCGCTTGTATCCGGGATCTCGTTCTTTCGGTCACGACCCATAGCTCGTGACCATAGGTGAGGGTAGGAGCGTAAATCGACCGGTAAATTGAGAGCTTTGCCTTTTGGCTCAGCTCTCTCTTTACCACGACGGACCGGTACAGAGTCCGCATTACTGCCGACGCTGCACCGATCCGCCTGTCGATCTCGCACTCCATCCTCCCCTCACTCGTGAACAAGACCCCAAGATACTTAAACTCCTCCACTTGGGGCAGGATCTCATCCCCGATCCGGAGAGGGCATTCCACCCTTTTCCGATCGAGGACCATGGACTCGGATTTGGAGGTGCTGACCCTCATCCCGACCGCTTCACACTCGGCTGCGAACCGCTCCAGTGAGAGCTGGAGATCACGGCCTGAAGAAGCCAACAGCACAACGTCGTCTGCAAAAAGCAGAGACGCGATGCTGAGGTCCCCAAACCGGACACCCTCAACGCCTCGGCTGCACCTAGAAATTCTGTCCATAAAAATTATGAACAGAATCGGTGACAAAGGGCAGCCTTGGCGGAGTCCAACCCTCACTGGGAACGAATCCGACTTACTGCCGGAAATGCGGACCACACTCTGGCATCGGTGATACAGGGACCGAACCGCCCTTATCAGTTGGCTCGGTACCCCGTACTCCCGAAGCACCCCCCACAGAACCTCCCGAGGGACACGGTCGAACGCCTTCTCCAAGTCCACAAAACACATGTGGACTGGTTGGGCGAACTCCCATGCACCCTCGAGGATCCTGTTGAGGGTGAAGAGCTGGTCCACTGTTCCACGGCCAGGACGAAAGCCACACTGTTCCTCCTGAATCCGAGGTTCGACCTCCCGACGGACCCTCCTCTCCAGCACCCCTGAATAGACCTTACCAGGGAGGCTGAGGAGTGTAATTCCCCTGTAATTGGAACACACCCTCCGGTCCCCCTTCTTAAAGAGGGGAACCACCACCCCAGTCTGCCAATCCAGAGGCACTGTCCCCGATGTCCACGCGATGCTGTAGAGACGTGTCAGCCATGACAGCCCCACAACATCCAGAGCCCTTAAGAAATCCGGGCGGATCTCATCCACCCCCGGGGCCTTGCCACCGAGGAGTTTTTTAACTACCTCAGTGACTTCAACCCCAGAGATTGGAGAGTCCGCCTCAGAGTCCTCAGGCCCTGCTTCCACAATGGAAGGCGTGTCGGTGGAATTGAGGAGGTCTTCGAAGTATTCTCCCCACCGACACACGACGTCCCGAGTCGAGGTCAGCAGCACGCCATCTCCACTGTAAACAGTGTTGACGTTGCACTGCTTCCCCCTCCTGAGACGCCGGATGGTGGACCAGAATTTCCTCGAAGCCGTCCGGAAGTCATTCTCCATGGCCTCGCCGAACTCCTCCCACGCCCGGGTTTTTGCCTCAGCAACCGCCGAAGCCGCGTTCCGCTTGGCCATCCGGTACCTGTCAGCTGCCTCCGGAGTCCCGCAGGCCAAAACGGCCCGATAGGACTCCTTCTTCAGCTTGACGGCATCCCTTACCGCCGGTGTCCACCAGCGGGTTCGGGGATTGCCGCCACGACAGGCACCAATGACCTTACGGCCACAGCTCCGGTCGGCCGCCTCAACAATGGAGGCGCGGAACAAGGTCCACTCGGACTCAATGTCCCCCGCCTCCCCCGGGACGTGGGAAAAGCTCTGCCGGAGGTGGGAGTTGAAGCTCTTCCTGACAGGGGATTCCGCCAGACGTTCCCAGCAGACCCTCACAGAACGTTTGGGTCTGCCAGGTCGGACCGGCATCTTCCCCCACCATCGGAGCCAACCCACCACCAGGTGGTGATCAGTTGACAGCTCCGCCCCTCTCTTCGCCCGAGTGTCCAAAACATGCGGCCGCAAATCCGATGACACGACTACAAAGTCGATCATCGAACTGCGGCCTAGGGTGTCCTGGTGCCAAGTGCACACATGGACACCCTTATGTTTGAACATGGTGTTCATTATTGAAAATCCGTGTCGAGCACAGAAGTCCAACAATAGAACACCGCTCGGGTTCAGATCGGGGGGGGCCGTTCCTCCCAATCACGCCCTTCCAGGTCTCACTGTCATTGCCCACGTGAGCATTGAAGTCACCCAGTAGAACGACGGAGTCCCCAGAAGGAGCGCTCTCCAGCACTTCCTCCAGGGACTCCAAGAAGGGTGGGTACTCTGAGCTGCCGTTTGGTGCATAGACACAAACAACAGTCAGGACCCGTCCCCCCACCCGAAGGCGGAGGGAGGCTACCCTCTCGTTCACCGGGGTGAACCCCAATGTGCAGGCGCCCAGCCGGGGGGCAATAAGTATACCCACACCTGCCCGACGCCTCTCACCGTGGGCAACTCCAGAGTGGAAGAGAGTCCAGCCCCTCTCGAGAGGGCTTGTACCGGAACCCAAACTGTGTGTGGAGGCAAGTCCGACTATATCTAGTCGGAACTTTTCTGCCTCGCACACCAGCTCGGGCTCCTTTCCAGCCAGAGAGGTGACATTCCATGTCCCAAGAGCCAGCTTCTGCAGCCGGGGATCAGACCGCCAAGGTCCCTGCCTTTGGCCGCCGCCCAGCTTGCAATGCACCCGACCCCTTTGGCCCCTCCCACAGGTGGTGAGCCCATGGGAAGAAAAAAAAATCTATAAAAAAAAAATATATATATATACGTATATACTTTTGACATTTTTCATACACTATAAAGCTATAAAGCTCTAATCAAAGATTTTTTTACAGCTGTCTATTCTCCACATAATTTAATTATCACACCAGCTGAAAGAAATCTTAAAAAGCTACCCGCACAAGAGCATGGTGTGTTCATGTTTTGGGGGTGGGCGCTCCTTTTGCAAAGGATGCTTTGTTGAGGTGACCACATTTAGATTCCCCAGAATTGACCAAAATACACTTTTGACTCAAAGTTTTTTCTAAATGTAAGTGAACTACTGAAGAAGAATGACACACAAAAAACCTTGCGTTGAATTTTACGTTCTTCCAAACCAAAATTGATTGACCCCACATTTTGTGATGAATCAGTTTAGGGTACAAAATTAAGCACACTTGTCTGAATAAGAATGAAACACTTCATATTTTAATTGGTTAATATCAAAACAAAACAGTGTCGCAGAGGCTAGTTCCACCAATTTGCTAAACATTTCAATCATACATATGACGAATAAACCAGTTGGTATGCACAACCTCTAGTAGTTTAGTACACTCCGTATATTCAGTGAATGCAAACACATAAAATATATTCAGATATATTCAGTGAATGCAAACACATTTTAAAAGCTGAACAAAACAAACTCTTGCCATTGATTTCCCTCGGTCTTCATCCTGATTCCTCGTGAATTAAAAGCATAAAGAACGTGAAAACAAAACATTCATGGCTTATTCATAAAGAAGTAATTAGTCAGACTGACCAGTGTAAAAGCCAGTTCATTTCTAGCAGTGAAACTAAAACAGCTCCCTCTTTATAACCGTATTGGCCCGAATATAAGACTTTTTTTTTTGCATTGAAATAAGACTGAAAAAGTGGGAGTCGTCTTACATTCAGGGTCTAGACATTATACCCATTCACAACGCTAGATGGCGCCAGATATCTTTAAAGTGAATGCTGAACTTAACTCCCAAGGCCAAAGCGAACCCCTGTCACGAAGAAGAAAGAGAGAGATCTCAGCTACTCTCAAGTTTAAACCAGTTCGCATTATTTTATTGCAATGTTTTTCCTTATTCAGATTTGTTTCAAGACTACAGTTATAGTTAGACTTCACTTTGATAGTTAATGCAGTTATTGCAATTTTGTTGTTTTATCACAGTAGATTGGTTTATTTACATTTCAAAAACCAGAAGTAATTCATTTACAAATGTGATTGCACTTTTAGTTTACATATTTAAATGTTCAGATATTAAGATGTGATAGACAGTTTTTGCATGATTTGAATGAGGCAAAATAACATGCTTTTTCTCTCGAATATATTGTTATAATCATTTGTTTCAGATTTACTGTAATTATTTTCTGTATAAAAAATAAATTTGGTGTTCAAAAAGTTTTTTTCAAACTTGAGTCTTGAAAAAGAGGGGGTCGTCTTACAATCAGGGTCGTCTTATACTTGGGCCAATACGGTATATACATATATCATAGGTAAAAACAATTGGTATAATCGGCTGGCCGATTAATTGTCCAGGCCCTAACTCTAAATATCACCAAGAATAAGAATATGTTTACCACTGTTTCTAAAAAGAAAAACACCAAAACAGGAATCTTCAAACATTTTTTTAACGTCTGTAGTATCAGTTATCTCCAGAAAGCTTTGATCAAAGTCAGCATTTTATCACCTCAGGGTCTTGACTCAAAAGGTTTCCAATTCATCTTCAATTAACCTAACATTAATATTTTTTGAATGAGGACGGAAACTAACCTATGTTAGAACGGGGAAAATATATTCCACACAGGAAAGTCCAAGCTCGGATTTCAGTCCAAAATTTCTAACTGTGAGGCAGACCACATGCATATCCGTGCATATTTTTATAATAATTTTACAAAATGACCTTTGCTCTGGATTACATATAAAATCGATCCATCTGTTTTCCATACCTTTTGTCCTCACCAGGGTCATGGGTGAGCTAAAGCGGATCCCCTCTGATATTGGGTAAGGGCGATATTTGACATTGGATGTATGTGATTTTGTTATCACAAATCTCAAACATGTCCCCATCTCCATGGTAGCTACTAAAAAAAATGCCTGCCAACAAGCAAGCCTTTCACTAGATGGAAATAACCTGTCCTCTGTCTGGGCTGAAAATATAATGAACACACCGACCCTGGCAGCTGGTGAAAGCAGCCCCTAAATACCTTTACGTCCCTGATGGGATGTTAGTTTCCCCTGGCTGCCCATTATTATCAGAGCCTTGGAACCTCAAAGTAAAGAATTGCAGCTCCTGATATACTTGTGTGAGTGAGAAGGGTCGGCGGAAAGGTCACAGCATGGTGGTAAAAGCACTCCTGATTAGGGCCTTTGAAGCACTTTTTTCAGTTACTTTGTCAGGCTGATCTATTTCTGAGTTTCAAAGGTTCTGCACATAGTAGTACCGTAATTTTCGGACTATAAGTCGCGTTTTTTTTCATAGTTTGGGTGGGGGGGCGACTTATAATAAGGAGCGACTTATGTGGTTTTTTTCAAAAATGTTCAAAAATCTTCCCAAAAAAAAAAAAAAAAAGTGAAACCGCGATAAACGAACCGCGATGTAGCAAGGGATTACTGTAATTTGAATTTCAAGTGACGTCAGCAGCGCGACGCGGCGTGGCGCGGCGGTTGTTTACATAAAGGACAAAGAATGATCACGGGATGACGAAGATGACGAAGGCGTCCCACGTACTACCGGCATCATTAGCGGCTTTGTTTCTAAGTGACACGGCGGACGAAGAGTTTGAAGGATTTAAGGATTTGGAGTGACACAGAAGGTTTGAAAAACTATTATGGCTTTTACCCACGCTACTCCTACTCTCCGGAGCTCTCTTTCACCTCCGTGGATTGAAGTCGGGGGCCGGCGCTCGGCCGGGTGGCTGTCCAGGTGGCTGTCCAGGGACGGTGGATGGGGCTCGGACATGGCTTTTACGCACGCCCGGTCCTACTCTACCGAGCTCTCGTTCACCTCCGTGGATGGAAGTCGAGGGCCGGCGCTCGGCCGGGTGGCTGTCCGAGGACGGTGGATGGGGCTCGGTCATGGCTTTTACGCACGCCCGGTCCTATTCTATGGAGCTCTCTTCCACTTCCGTGGCTGGAAGTCCACGCCGCCACACGCCTGGAAGTTTGTTTTGTTAAATAAATATTTAATGATTTGGAGTGACACAGATGGTTTGATAACATTATTGCTTATATAATAGTTATTTGATATATAATTTATATATCGTTATATGGGCCTGTGGAATATTTTGAAGTGCAAGCGCCGTCAGCGGCGCGCACGCATTGTTGGCAAAGGACGATCGATGGATTTAATGAATTGGAGTGACACAGATGGTTTTATTAACGTGTTATTTATGTAATAGTTTTTTGAATAACTCTGAATTTTACGTCAGGGCCGTTCTCAGCTCTTCGTTTGTGTTTATGTCACGTTAGCATACCTATCGTTTAGCCTGTTGCTGCTCGTTCCTGACTGTTCTTGGTGTTGGATTTTGTTGAATAAATTGCCCCCCAAAATGCGACTTCTACTCCGGAGCGACTTATATATGTTTTTTTTCACATTTTTGGGCATTTTATGGCTGATGCGACTTGTACTCCGGAGCGACTTATAGTCCGAAAATTACGGTATATGTGTGTGTTGGGGGGGCTCTTTTGTCGTCTGCTACTGTACATTTTTATGAATTTGATAGTGTATTAAGAGCACACAGAAAAACAGGGCAGCTTTCATTCATGTTTTCTGGAGATTTTGTTGTGGTCCGATATACCTTAAGTTGAACTTTATGGGCAGGATTCCAAAAGCTATGTTTGGCACAAAGCACAACACAGATCATCACAAAATAGAAACAAACAAAAAGCATCATTATCTTGTGGCTTTTCTTCAGCTACAATAGTGGCCTTAGAAGATGAAGAAGGACTAATAAATATTTGTAGCTGTCAGTGCTACCACAAAACCTTCAGGCTTCTGCTAGAAAACAAAAAACAGTGTGAGGTAAAGCCTGCTCGAACATCTGAAATCTATTTGCCGATAATCTCAGATATTTTAAATGGGACAGGTGTATTTGAGTATGACTGTGTATTGACACATCTGAAATACCCTTAAATGTAAGTTGAGTGTGAATTGTTTCCAACGCAAAGAACCTTAAGCTAGCCATTTAAACAATGGGTCGGACATTACTTTTGAATGTTGATTACTATCCAAACACATTTATTGTGTGTGCAAATTTTCCAAAAACAAAACAAAAAAACTTTACTGTTTGCCAAGTGTATCCCAATATTTTGAATAACAAAAAAAATGGCTTGACAGTTTTTATTCCACTGGTTCTATTGGTTTTAAATTCTTCCCATGGTATGGTTTTAGTACCAGCACAGTGTAGGATACTGTCAGGTCTAAATTATTCCAACAGATACTGTAGTATCAAAGGTATAATTTTGGTCATGTGACAACACAATTATGAACACAGCCACAACCTAGTTGTAAGAGAGTGTACACATTTGTTCAATTACATTGTTTTAGTTCTTTTTTATTTCGCCTCTTAAGAAGATAGGAAAAATGGGTTGTACAGGTTATAATATTTTATTTTGGGAAATCTAAAGCTAGTTTCCTCAACAAAGCATTCTTTGCACATAGGAGCACCCGCCCCAAAAACACATCATCATTAACACACCATGCTCTTGTGCATGTAGCTTTTTAAGATTTCTTTCAGCTGGTATGATAATTAAGCTATGTGGAGTAAAGACAGCTGTAAAACAAATAGAATGTTTGTTTTCACTCCTGTACGTGCCAACTGGTGAAAATTCATGTGTACAGTGACCTCATTGAAATACCTTGCGGCCAACGGCAAGCAGATTCCTGCACGTTCCTCTTCCACGCAAGCTCTGTCGCTGGTGTTTAGGTTGAATCCTAAGCTAAGAATGTATTAATGTATGTACCGCATGACGAGATAGCTCTCTGGCAGTGATAAGTGGCTTCTGCTGACAGACGTCTCTGGAGCGTCAAATGAACTTCTTGTACCTGAATTTGAATGATAGGCAATGCGTGCAAAGATTCACCTGCTGTCATCATGTTGTTTGTGTTGCTTCTGTGCCTTGACTCCTCATGTGGACATTTTAAAAGGGTGCGATCCAGTCAAACTGCATAGCGTTGCTGAATTGCAGGCTTACTCAAAATAAGGCACATTGAGTGTCTTATTTAAATTTCAAAACAGGAAGCAGGAATGCATGCGTTTGCCAGGAAATACAAATCATGAACTCATGCTAGTCTACTGGCTAGGTGGAGGCCTGGCTGTCACTGGCTTTCACTGGCCATCACTGTACGCATACTGGTGAAATGAAACCTAGTAGCCCTGAGTGTCCATGATAAGTAGCAGTTCAAACCAGGACAGCATCAGGCCAAATTTAATCCTCGGCTGATGATTTTATCCGTGTGCATCTTCACTCACCACATACTCGAGTGACTGAGTTTAAATCATTCTGTTATTTTGGTAAGACATACCTGCGTTGACTTTCACCAGATGTTTATTGAGCAGATCCTCTTAAAAAATAAGAAGCCAGCTTATGGCTGCATTCACACATCATCGGCAGCAGTAAAGGAGTGAAATGCTATCACGTGCTTGTAAACATAGAGTTATATCTGGGTGCACATATAAAAAGCCACTAACATGATCCTTCTTCCTTACTTCAAATTGGCATGTCCCAAAGACAAAAATATCAGAGGTAAATTAAAACCTTATATTCTCTCTGCCAGCCTTGTGCATGACTTTCCACAATCAAAGGCTGTTTGAGGCCTGATTTGAGGAGCGTGACATCATTGTTTTATCAACATAAATAGACCATCATTCAGCACTGTCTGAAGGCATTGCTCCAGTATGTTTGACCTAGAAGACTATGTGAACAGCCAGCTGCCTGGAATAGAAAAGTGGCGGCAGGGCTGACTGGCCTGCTAGGTTTCTGATTATTTGAAGTTCATTGTAGTCCAAGAAAGTAACAAAGCATTGAAGCCACTGACCATCTGAAACATTGTCTGGCTCACCCTCAGATGAATTTAGGCATGATGAGTAGAATTTACAAGCTCAAACACAATCAGTTCTGTAGTGCTTGTAAACTCGGTTGCAAACTTGAAATTGAAATGTTAGAACATTAAATTAGTGTCTTAACTTAAGCTATGCTTCCTCCTACTCCTTTTCGAGCATTCTTTATTGATTTATTTACTTATGTATTATTATTATTATTAATTAATTAATGTATTTAATTAATTTATTTCTAATTGTTGGTTTATTTTTTGTTTGTTTGTTGTATGGACTTATGTGGCACTTTAGAGTGTTATTTGTTTTGTTTTTTGTTTTTTTGGTTTTTTGTTTTTCTTTTCTTTTTTGTTTTGGATGTTCGAAATAAAGATATCAATCAATCAATCAATCAATCAATCAATCAATCAATCAATCAATCAATCAATCAATCAAAACTCTGTTTGACTGATGCGGATGTAATAAAGGTCAAGTTGCAATTTTTTAACAAGACAATTTTTAACTAAAAACAAAAACGCAGCCTCATTTTGATTTTGTTGTTCAACATGAGAGTGGAAGACAGTCTCCAAGGGCCCTCTTCACAACAGTGGTCTGTGATCGCCTAACTCAACTTTACATCATTCACGATTGGGGGTCTTCTCGCAGTTCCTTTGCACGCTTTGGTCATCTGCATGGAGTCCAGCGAGTCTATTTTTGCTTCAGCAATGACCAAGGTAGCGTGCGCCTTTCCCGTGCTAAATTTAAACAGAAGGAGGGGAGCCACTTCATTTGACCGGGAAGCAATTCGGCTGCGTTCACTCCCACAGTGGCGCGAACGGCCATTTCTACCTGCGCCTTTCTATGACAATACCAAAAGAAAGAAAACTCCACACAGGCACACTGTTGGACTGTACTTTGCACTAGACCAGGGTTTGTCAACCGGTGGCAGTGGTCCGTGGCGGTATTGCTGGTGGTCCGCAAAATTGGAAATGGAAAATAATTGAAACATTTTTAAAAATAAAAATCATTTATTATTTAGACCCGATTTATTTTCCAGCTAATTTTGTGAACGATCAACTAACTTTTTCTATGTCTTCCTGGGGGTGTTTTCACCAAGTTTAGCAAATTTGAAAAGGTTCCCCCCTCCCCAAGCAAAGTTACAGGGGGTACTAATTCTAACAGCAGCCCTGTTACACTAAGTCAACCCATGGGGCTAGAAAAAGGTGATTGCTAGGAACCAGCGTAGCGTGATAGTTTCCAAACTTGTAGTTCCTCAAGCCCGGTGATCATGTTAAAGTGTCCTTGCGCAAGGGATTTTATATTTATATTTTGCTCCCAGTAGGACCTGGCAGTGCCATTCATGGCTGCATCAATTTACTTTTTCTGTCTTCTTGGGCTTTCACCAAGTGTCGAATATTTTACAAGTTCCCCCCTCCTCAAGCAAACTTATGAGGACCGTGGTTTGATTATACAGTGACATACTTCAACCTTGGAGGTGGTGGGTTCAATCCTCAACTCAATATAGAATTTATTTATTTTCCAGCTAATTTTGTGAAGCATTTAGCCATCCAAATTATGTCAAATGCAGCTGAGAGTCCCGAAATAGACATACAGATGCAAATAAATAGCCTGTATAGGTCGATACTTCTTTGGTGCAAAATAAAATAATATTCCGCCAAAGCAGTGGTCCCCGAGTTGCTTCTTGATTATAATGGTGGTCCCTTGGACAAAACCAGTTGAAAACACCTGCACTTGACTACAAAATCAGGCCCAACAAGTTTTTACTTGAAGAACTAAGCTCTCACTGTAGTAACCCTTGCGTGGCAAGGTTCCGCCCAAGTTCCAAGCCACGATTAAAGAAACGTTATATACGAAACGAAATATAAATTGCACAAGTTTATGACCAATGAATGTTTAAGTTCCATTTTACACTAAATGAAGCCTGACATCATCACTTCAAAATGCGTGTTTAAAGGAGTTGGAGTGGCGGAGAGTAGGATGTAATTAAGCTGTTTATGGCTGAGTGAAGCGCTCAAATTGGGGGAGCTTTTATCGCAGTGTCTTTCATGTTGCAGTACTTCAAACCAGTGCAGAGATTCCACTTAGCTCTGCTTTCAAGAGCCAAGAAAACGCAAGGGCACGATGATGCAGGCATCAGAATGCCCGGAAGTTAATTTTGTAAAACCTTTGATTCTAATGAAGATACACGCTATAGAAAATGGATTGATATCTATTAGTTGACTGATGGCAAATTAATTACAGATAGTTTCATTAGTTTGCAGGGTCGAGACATTGTTCCATTTCCTGTAATTTCATGAAAAATGGAGGTACAATAGATGAATTAAGGGAACAAATTGAGTAGTTTTCTTTCATTAAATGTCACGAAAGGAATGGAGCCGGGCGACCAAGTGCAGCTTGGACCAGGGTTTATTGACGAAAACAAACTAACAGACTCGGCAGACTGACGTAACTGACTAACAAAACCAACAACAGAAACTGAACAGAGACGTGAGACAAAAGACATCAGGACATTAACAATGATCCGACAGGGGAGTGACACGCAGACAGGACTTAAATACTAGACAGGTAACAAGAGGCAGGTGACTGTGATTAGAACATTGATTGTGAGTTGACACAGGAAGGGAGGGGCGAGTACACAGACACGGACAGAAACCATGACAACCTACATATAAAACAACCAGGGACGAGTCGTGACATTAAAATCCAATACACTATATATGAACGGCAAAAACACAAAAGTGTAGGCATTGATGTCTCCCTGGTTCTGCCTGTGTGACTTGGTTAATGTTTACTGTGGCCTTACCTTTAACTTGATTTGCACATTGAGATGGGAATGAAGATGAGTCATACTTTTTTTTTCACCCACCTTTTTTGCTTGCTGCAGCTGGTTGCCATGACAACATAAATGCTGAGGGAGACAACAACAAGCTGAGGCTCATTCATTAGTTTCCAAAGAAAGAAAGAAAGAAAGAAAGAAAGAAAGAAAGAAAGAAAGAAAGAAAGAAAGAAAGAAAGAAAGAAAAATGACAAAAGAAGAATAACTAAAGCCTCCTTGCGCAAAACCTACTCTTTCAATTAAGAATTATGAATGTGCACTTTTGAACATGCATGTCCTATTACCGTATTGACCCGAATATAAGACGACCCTGATTATAAGACGACCCCCTCTTTTTCAAGACTCAAGTTTGAAAAACGACTTTTTGAACACTAAATTTTATTTTTATACAGAAAATAATTACAGTACATCTGGAACAAATGATTATAACAATATATTTGAGAGAAAACACATGTTATTTTGCCTCATTCAAGTCATGCAAAAACTGTCTATCACATCTTAATATCTGAACATTTAAATATGTAAACTAAAGTGCAATCACATTTGTAAATGAATGACTTCTGGTTTTTGAAATGTAAATAAACTAATCTACTGTAATAAAACAACAAAATTGCAATAACTGCATTAACCATCAAAGTGAAGTCTAACTATAACTGTAGTCTTGAAACAAATCTGAAGAAGGAAAAACATTGCAATAAAATAATGCAAACTGGTTTAAACTTGAGAGTAGCTGAGATCTCTCTCTTTCTTCTTCGTGACAGTGGTTCGCGTTGGCCTTGGGAGTTAAGTTCAGCATTCGCTTTAAAGATATCTGGCGCCATCTAGCGTTGTGAATGGGTATAATGTCTAGATCCCGAATGTAAGACTTATTTCAATGCAAAAATCACCGTCTTATATTCGGGCCAATACGCTACTGTATTGATATATACACTTCATCGGCTGATTAATTGGTAATCAAGGTGGCATGGTGGCACAATTAGTACATTGACCTCACAGAGGTGCAGGGATCCACATTCCATTAACATGGATGGTCGGCCAATTGAGCTCTCCTAATTGTCCGTATGGTTGTTAGGAAAAAAGGATCTCGTGTGAATGGTTGTTCGTCTTTGTGTGCCCTGCGGTTCGTCTTTGTGTGCCCTGCGATTGGCTGGCAGCCAATTCAGGGTGTACTGCGCCTTATGCCCAAAGACTGCCCATAGACTCCAGCGTGCCTGCAACCCTTGTGAGGATTACCGTATTTTCCACCCTAAAAGGCGCACCGGGTTATAAGGCGCACCTTCAATGAACGGCCCATTTTAAAACTTTGTCCATATATAAGGCGCACCGGATTATAAGGCGCATAAAATAGAAGCTATACTGCATCAAACTGAGGTTGACTAGGGTTGCGGTATGCATCCACTAGCCAATAACCAACGAGCCCTCTGTAAACAATCGCGTTTCTCAAACGATCTCCTATAAAATGATCAGAACTGACTAAAGTTCGATCTAACGCATTGGTACTACTTACCTATGTTTCCCTTCCATATCGATCCGTAGATTTACTCGAAACATTAACAGAGCAGCCTATTTTGACATGAAATAGCCTGGTACGTATAGCAGCTATCGCAATAGCATTAGCCATCCGCAAAGTCTCACGAGCCTCAGTTCGCAATCTCCCATGAGCCTCAGCAAAGTGTAAACAATCGCGTTTCTCAAACGATCTCCTATAAAATGATCGGAACCGACTAAAGTTCGATCTAACGCATTGGTACTACTTACCTATGTTTCCCTTCCATATCGATCCGTAGATTTACTCGAAACATTAACAGAGCAGCCTATTTTGACATGAAATAGCCTGGTACGTATAGCAGCTATCGCAATAGCATTAGCCATCCGCAAAGTCTCACGAGCCTCAGCTCGCAATCTCCCATGAGCCTCAGCAAAGTGTAAACAATCGCGTTTCTCAAACGATCTCCTATAAAATGATCGGAACTGACTAAAGTTCGATCTAACGCATTGGTACTACTTACCTATGTTTCCCTTCCATATCGATCCGTAGATTTACTCGAAACATTAACAGAGCAGCCTATTTTGACATGAAATAGCCTGGTACGTATAGCAGCTATCGCAATAGCATTAGCCATCCGCAAAGTCTCACGAGCCTCAGTTCGCAATCTCCCATGAGCCTCAGCAAAGTGTAAACAATCGCGTTTCTCAAACGATCTCCTATAAAATGATCGGAACCGACTAAAGTTCGATCTAACGCATTGGTACTACTTACCTATGTTTCCCTTCCATATCGATCCGTAGATTTACTCGAAACATTAACAGAGCAGCCTATTTTGACATGAAATAGCCTGGTACGTATAGCAGCTATCGCAATAGCATTAGCCATCCGCAAAGTCTCACGAGCCTCAGCTCGCAATCTCCCATGAGCCTCAGCAAAGTGTAAACAATCGCGTTTCTCAAACGATCTCCTATAAAATGATCGGAACTGACTAAAGTTCGATCTAACGCATTGGTACTACTTACCTATGTTTCCCTTCCATATCGATCCGTAGATTTACTCGAAACATTAACAGAGCAGCCTATTTTGACATGAAATAGCCTCGCGGGTACAACAGCTATTCGGTGACGCCCCCTGACTACAGTTGCCGTAATGCTGGGAAGCGATGCGACCTTGTAATTTACTAGTCGTACTAAAACGTACTGAAACATTTTGGCAGAGCACTGTGTACAACCAGTATGGATCAACAAATTCATCAGTTGATCCATATATAAGGCGCACTGGCCTATAAGGCGCACTGTCGGCTTTTGAGAAAATTTTAGGTTTTTAGGTGCGCCTTTTAGGGCGGAAAATACGGTAAATAGTTTGCGTTAATGAATGAATAGTTGGTTAGCAGTAATCAGTATTTCTGCTAAGAAATTGGCATAGGTCTCCAAAAAATCCAAATAAGTAAGGCCCTATTTACAAGTGTTATTACACTAACATGTAGTATATACATATATATCTATACATTGCTATTTCCATGGTATGCTATTGTTGGCCCTTCAGTTTGGACACGTTATAATAAAAAAAATACACAAATAAAACATTTGAAATGTAAGTCATAATAAACTAGAAAAAAAAGTCATGAACAATCACCTTTGCAATTTATTTGGAAAAGTAATTATGCAAATCGATTGTATTATGGCACAAACTTGGTTGGAAATCGTTTTGAAATTTTGAAATACTACCTCCAGTAGTCATAAACAGGAAGGGACAATATTTTGTTTTGTCCCTTCCAAGGAAATAATTTGTTGCACCAAACAGATGTGTTGTGTGTAAAGGTCTGGGGAGTTTCACCGTTCGTCACAGAGCAAACACACACAGTCACAAACATCATTTTTCCTGGAAGCAAAACATGTATAAAGTTAATGCAACCAACACACTGAGTGCATCTATCCATCCAATTTGCATACTGCTTTCAGTACACTGTTCAGGGTCACAGGGAGCTGCATTCTCTTCATTCCAAAACGACCTCAGGCAAAAGGTGGACTGAATAATAAAATTACAATCCTAACAATCATTTTGAATCTTTTAAAAATGAGCATGCACATACTCACATATATGATTTGAAAGCTTTTAAACCAGTAGGGTCATAAAACGGAATACATTTGAGACATGAACAGTATCACAGGCCACTGCATTGTCTAAATGATGAGGACCAGACATAAACAACATTGTCCACCGGCAAAGTTTTATATTCTGGTTGCTCCAGTCATTTTCTTAAAATAGATTTTGCACTGAAATAGTTAAGTGTTTAATCGCAGCAAATTGGGAATTGAGTATACTGTATCTTTGCAAACCATTGTAACCATAGCTTGTACAACGTTACATCTGATTCTTTGACTTTAATCTCTCTTATATTCAGTCAGTATTGTTCTAATACTGTTTTTCATAACAATTTTGTATTAATCCCTTGAATAATTTGGCAACAATGAAATGCTCTCAAGTGTTTTTTTTTGTTGTTTTTTTTTATTATTGGGTAAGATGCGACTGAACTCTCTCCCAAAGGATAACTCAGAAACAAATAAGTTGTTCAAGGAGAACTATGTTGCAAATCAAAAATTCCAAACCGTCACATTTGAAAGTCAGCTGGAAAATCTGTCAAAAAAAAGAGGTAACTATTGATATTCATGTATGACTTATATTTGGATTGGTAGTGTTACAGTGACACACACTTGGGAATAAAAATATACATGACGGGAATGACTACAGTAGGGCTTGTTTTCTCAGCAAGTGTATGCTCTGGACAGTTACTGAAATTGTAATTAAGTTTGAGAGACAAGTGACTCTATAACAATCTGCTCTGATTTTCAAAGTAACCTTCCCTTTTGACATTTTGGATCGCTAAAGTACATTAATGCCAAGAAACATAATAACACTGTCCAAAAGATGAAGAAACCCCTAAAATCCCACATCAAAAGCTCAACGAATAAAACGTACCATTTGAAAATCTTAATGTGAATTACACAACACAACTATTTGAGAACAAAATGACCAGCCATATTCCCTGTACAGCTTGTCCTGTTCAGGGTCGCAGGGAACCGGAGCCTATCCCAGCTGAGTTCAGGAGAAAAGTTGACGACCTCTTGTCTTGCTTGCCCTGCAATCATAGGTCACGTACTATGGGGAAACACAACCATTGACACTAACATTCACATTATCATTAGGTGTGAACTGAGCTCACATTTTTGCACCAAAATCGAGTATCCAAATCATAGTATATCCACGGAGGAGAGTCAAATTTAAGACCATGAGCTCACTAGGCGATCCAACGTTATTAATTTCCTCACGACAACTTGTCTTGTAACAATAAGTGCATGGCTTCCATGTGCCTGTTTGCTCACATCTGAGCAATTTTGATTGATTGACAATTTTATTCAGAATGTTTAAATATACAAATAATACAGAGCTTCCTGTTTGTTCTCAGATAAGTCCTTGCGTAAAACCGAAATTAAATTGAGGAAGCAAAATAAACACACCGATAGAAAAAGAAAAAAAAAGACATTCGGAAAGGAGTGAGAAGAAGCTTTTTAGCTCGAGCATGAACCTGACAAGAAGACCACTCCTGGACTGTCTGTGGTGCGACGCGGCAGTGGCGCTCAACTGGATTCAGGGTTGTAGTTTGAGGTCTGACAATGAGTCTAAAGCCAATATTTCACTGAGCCGCAAAGGTTAGCAAGGGTTTGGGCCGAGCCTAAATGTTTTTTTTTCATCAGGGTTTGTTCAGGGTCGCAAACAGTGCAAAGACATTCACCAACAGTTTTAATAACCGTCAACAGTTTTATTTGTCGCCAAGAAATTTTGAACATGATTCGACAAGAAAAAACTTTTGCAATTGTTTGCAACTGTTTGCATTCTTTTAAGAACCCTGGCAAAACATTTGCTACGTGTGCAAACTTAGACTTAGAAGTGATAGCAGTCTCATGCAGGCCCTTTTATCTACCAAGAGAGCTGACAGTAGTTATCGTGACTTCTGTTTACATACCACCGGACGCTAACGCTAGAGTAGCGCTTAGTGTCCTGCTCACCACGCTAAACAAACAGCAACTCGCACATCCCGGTTGTCTTTATCGTTGACAGCGACTTCAATCAGGCGTGTCTGTGCTCCCTAAATTTGTCCAATACGTAAACTGCATGTGCCAACAGAGGGGGGAAATCACTGGACCGTGTTCATTCCAATCTCAGACAGGCATACAAACCCCCCCGCCCCCATCTTGTTGGCTCTGACCACGTCTGCTTGTCTCTCACCCCCATATAAACCCCCGTCCCGTGGAAAACTAAGCCACAAACAAAGATCATTATGACCCGGCCCGAATATGCTCTCTTTCAGCTGCAGGACTCCTTTGAGCACACAGACTGGGATGTATTTGACAACGAGGATCTACAGGAGCACACCGAAACTGTCCTCTACGACATAAAGAACTGCAGAGACACAGTACCAGTAAAGAAACACATACGAGCCTTCCCAAACCAGAAACCCTGGATGAACAGCAACTTCCACAATCTCCTCAAACTCCACATCGCCTTCAGGTCTGGTAACAAAATCCATTACAGTGAGGCCAGGTCTGAAGAGAGGCCTCATAGAAGCCAAACTATCCTACAAAAGGAAGACTTCAGCGACAACAACCCCAGGAAGATGTGGCATGGCCTACAACACCTCACAAACTACAAAGATGGCAATCATGCTGCCACGGACATCGACGCTTCAGGGGCAGAGGAGCTGAACCGCTACTTCACCCGCCTCAAAACTGTCCGTCCAACTACATGCAGACCACTCCCATCAGCACCCAGCAGCCCTGACACTCCAAGAACATGAGGTGAGACGGGTGCTAAAAGGTGTGAACCCCAGGAAAGCTGCAGACCTGCAGAAAGGTACTCAGAGGATGCCTCAACCATTTGACCATGACAACATTGACACACGAGGCTCGGAGGAGAAGGCGTGGATAAGTTCCACTTCCTGTGGCGATCGAGTCATAAGTGCACTGAAGAGCAAAAAACAAATAAACCGAAAATAACCACTGTTGACACACCTCGGTTACCATCCATTCTGCACTTTACTAAACCTTGTACACCCAACTTGCTAAAAGCCACTTATTCCACATGCACTACTTGAAATGTACTATATATACTATGTACCGTAATTTTCGGACTGTAAGTCGCGTTTTTTTTCATAGTTCGGGTGGGGGGGCGACTTACAATAAGGAGCGACTTATGTGTTTTTTTTCAAAACTTTTCAAAAAAAAAGTGAAACCGCGATAAACGAACCGCGATGTAGCAAGGGATTACTGTAATTTGAATTTCAAGTGACGTCAGCAGCGCGACGCGGCGCGGCGGTTGTTTGCAAAAAGGACAAAGATTGATCACGGGATGACGAAGATGACGAAGGGCCCCACGCACTACCGGCATCATTAGCGGCTTTGTTTCTAAGTGACACGGAGGACGAAGAGTTTGACGGATTTAAGGATTTGGAGTGACACAGAAGGTTTGAAAAACTATTATGGCATTTACGCACGCCCGGTCCTACACTACGGAGCTCTCTTTCACCTCCGTGGATTGAAGTCGGGGGGCGGCGCTCGGCCGGGTGGCTGTCCAGGGACGGTGGATGGGGCTCGGACATGGCTTTTACGCACGCCCGGTCCTACTCTACGGATCTCTCTTTCACCTCCGTGGATAGAAGTCGGGGGCCGGCGCTCGGCCGGTTGGCTGTCCGGGGACGGTGGATGGGGCCCGGTCATGGCTTTTACGCACGCCTGGTCCTATTCTATGGAGTTCTCTTCCACCTCCGTGGCTGGAAGTCCACGCCGCCACACGCCTGGAAGTTTGTTTTGTTAAATAAAGAGCCGTTTACCTAACCCACGTCTTTCCTTGTACTTTGTTAACGCTACAATATAGTATTCTAAACACTCGCGGCTCAGAGTGATATGAATTTAATTAAGGAATTCATCCAAAACTTTAACAGTTGCTAGTGTGCATCTGGGTAACAGATGGAGATGTGAAGTCTACAAGGATATACGTACAGTACCTCCCCAGATTACCACTGACACATGGCCAAACCATCGTCCTGGGGAATGCTGCAGGCAGCAGACAGACTCTTGCACATCCGTCATATTTGCTCAATGTGTATCTGCTTTCATCTGTGAAGAGAACAGTGGATTGGTGGTGACTCTGCCAGCTCGAGCGCTTTCTGGCAAATGCTAATCTTGGTACATGTTTCCAAGATGTGAGCACATACCCCAAACTGCAGCCAACTGGAGGTTATTAAGACTTTGGCGGTGCTCCTCCTGTTCATCCATAAACAAAAGCACAGATAGCTATCCTACTCTGTTTTTGCCCTCCGAAGGCAATCTCTCCTGCTGTTCTGGCCTGTCTTCTAGTTTCTCATGCCTCCGCTTGACATGCTGCTGGGAGATATAGAAAACCTGCTGGTCAAAATGTGTATGGATGTCCCATTTTGAAGGAGCCACATTGCCCTAACAACTTTGGCAGGCTGCAAAGATAAAATAGACCATACCTTGCAAACCTTTCCAATAATTATTGGATTTTTAAATTGCCTCCCCTTACAGCAGGGATTATCGACTAGCGGCTCGCGGGACAAATCCAGCCTGCCAAACTGTCCAACCCAGCCCACTACTGGATTCCATAATTACCAGGAATGACCCTTACACTGGTTAGCAGCACGTTCGCCTCACAGTTAAGAGGGTGCGGGGTTGCAAATTGTCCCTAGGTGTGAGTGCGAATGGTTGTTCGTCTCAGTTTGCCTTGCGATTGGCTGGCAACCAAAGTCAAAGTCAAAGTCAAAGTCAGCTTTATTGTCAATCTCTTCACACGCCAAGACGCACAAAGAAACTATCCACTATCCCACGGTGACGAGACATAGTACACGATATGCATACAAGTAAACAACACAAAATAAAAACAAGAAGGCACAAACAATGAATAATAAGAGTGATGAATAAATAATAAATAAACAAATAACACAACAAATAAGAGGAGCAAAACGGAGCAAGTGTGCATACAGCAGACAGTCAGAACATAGCGCAAAGGTACAGGACGCGACGCAGAAGGGGGGAGAGAGTTCAGGATCCTAACAGCCTGGAGTACGAAGCTGTTGGCGAGTCTGGTGGTGTGGGAGCGCAGGCTCCTGTACCTCTTCCCAGAGGGCAGAAAATCGAACAAAGAGTGAGCGGGGTGACTTACATCACTCACAATCGTGGTCGCCTTGCGGGTGAGATGGGAGGTGTAAATGTCCTTCAAGGAGGGGGGTGAAGCACCAATAATCCTACCAGCCGTGTTCACTATGCGCTGCAGGGCCTTCATGTTGTAGTCAGTGCAGCTACCACCCCAAACAGCAACACAACTGGAGAGGACGCTCTCAATGGTGCCACGGTAAAATGTAGTCATGACGGCCGGAGGAGCGCTCGCTCGCCTGAGTTTCCGCAGGAAGTACAGGCGGCGCTGGGCCTTCTTCGCCAGTGATGCGGTGTTGGTGGACCAGGAGAGATCCTCACTGATGTGCACCCCCAGGAACCTGGCGCTGCTCACTCTCTCCACCACAGCACCGTCGATGGTCAGCGGCAGGTGTTGGGTGTGACCCTTCCGGAAGTCAACAACAATCTCCTTGGTCTTGTTGACGTTCAGCAGGAGGTTGTTGTCCCTGCACCACGTGGTCAGAAGGTCAACCTCCAACCTGTATTGAGTCTCGTCACCCTTGGTGATGAGACCCACCAGAGTCGTGTCGTCAGCAAACTTCACCATGCGGTTGTCGCTGTAGGTTGCAGTGCAGTCATGCGTCAGCAGGGTGAAGAGCAGCGGACTGAGCACGCAGCCTTGGGGGGCCCCTGTGCTCAGCGTGATGCTGGCGGAGATTTTGTCGCCAACACGTACCACCTGTGGCCTCCGACAGAGGAAGTCCAGTAGCCAGTTGCAGAGGTAGGTACTGAGGCCCAGCTTGTCGAGTTTGCAGATGAGACGTTGAGGCACAATGGTGTTGAAGGCAGAACTGAAGTCCACAAACAGCAATCTCACATACGAGTCCCTTCTTTCCAGGTGGGTGAGGGCCGAGTGGAGGGCAGAGCAGATGGCATCCTCAGAGGACCGTTTGGCTCGGTAAGCAAACTGGAAGGGGTCTATGGTGGGGGGGAGAATGGATCGGATGTGCTCCATGACAAGCCGCTCAAAGCACTTCATGATGATGGGCGTAAGTGCCACGGGCGGTAGTCATTGTAGCAGGACGGAGCAGGTTTCTTCGGCACAGGTACGGTGGTGGCAGCCTTGAAACACGACGGGACGATGGCCTGCTGCAGGGAAATGTTAAAGATGTCCGTGAAGACACCCGTCAGCTCCCCAGCGCAGTCCTTCAGCGCTCGACCCGGGATGTTGTCAGGGCCCGCCGCCTTACGGATGTTGATAGCGGCAAGCGCCCTCCTCACGCTGTCGGCAGAGAGGCACAGGGGCTGCTCGTGTGAAGGGGGAGTGGCCTTCAGCGGGCAAGTGCTGTTCCGAGCGTCGAAGCGAGCAAAGAAGCGGTTAAGATCATTGAGCAGACGGACGTCGCCTTCACAGCTCTGCGGCGTGGGCTTGTAGTGCGTGATGGTCTGAATGCCCTGCCAAAGGCTCCATGCGTCCCTGCTGTCCTTGAGGTGGGCGGTAATCTTGCAAGAGAACGCCCTCTTCGCTTCCTTGATGCCCCGGGACAGGTCGGGTCTCGCTGTCCTCAAGCCAGCCTCATCCCCCGCTCTAAAGGCTTTGTCCCTGGCCCTCAGCAGCCTGAGGACAGCCCCTGTCAGCCATGGCTTCCGGTTAGCCCGAGTGACGATGGATTTCGAGTGAGTCACATCATCAATGCACTTCGAGAACACCAGTTCAGGGTGTCCCCCGCCTACTGCCCGATGACTGCTGGGATAGGCTCCAGCACGCCCGCAACCCGTGGGAATAAGCAGTATAGAAAATGAATGGATAACCCTTACACATAAACTGAATTGTCTCAATTTAAAACACATGCAGCCATGTATTTCAGTAATCTTTTAAATAGATGCTAAATGTCTAGTACAGAGTTCACATTAGTGAATTCTGCTGGCCTCTATTAGTGTTTTAAAACTACTTAAGAACAAAAACAATTTTTATCAGCGGACAGATAGACGACCAAACGCGGCACACTGTGTATTGAGGGATGATGGAGATCGGGCTTGGCGAGCTGAAGACGTGGTTGATGGTCAGGCGTTCGGTCAGGGCTGGCAGTGTTCGGGCTTGATCGGTTGATTGAGCGGTTGGTCTGGGGGCGTTCAGGTTTGATTGGTGGACGGGCGATTGGTCAGGGCAGGCGGCATTTGGGCGTGGTCGGTCAGTGTACAGAACAAGGTCGACAACAGGGAATCAAAACAAGAAGCGCGGTACGAGGCACAATAACAAACAGGTGGCATTCGGGGACAAACTGACGGGGAAGTGACTGGTGTGTGGTTTTCAAGTAGGAGCTGGCTGATGAGCAGGAGCAAGGAGGTTAAGTTGATGAGTGGGTGGGGCTGTTACTGAGTGTAGTGGATGGTCACCGTCTGGGTGACATGTAGCACGGCACATAACAATTTTAGCCATTGTGTTTTGTATAAATGACACTTGTAATGTCAGTACCCCAATTCGTCGAAGTTTGTAAAATGTGTAAAACAGATTTGCAAATCCTTTTCAACATATTTAACTGAATACATTACCAACACGGCAACGTTTATTGTTTTTTGCAAATATTTATTCATTGTGCAGTGTGATGCCTGCAACACATCACAAATATGACACGACGGGCATGTTTCCCATTGTGTTATTCAACACCAACTCTGTTACAGTACCTTTCCTTTTAACAACATCCACTAACCATTTTTGAACTGAGGACACTAATATTTGAAGCTTTTATAGTGGAATTATTTCCCATTCGTGCTTGATGTACAGCTTCAGCTGTTCAACAGTCTAGAAATTCCGTTGTTGTATTTTACGCTTCATAATGCGCCACGCATTTTGGATGGGAGACAGGTCTGAGTTGCTGGCTTGCGCTCATTTTCTACGAAGCCACACTGTTGAGATGAATGTGTCTTGGAATTCTCTTGCAGTCATGTCTCTGAAAACACTTGCTCGGATGGCAGCATGTGTTGCTCCAAAACCTGCATGTAGCTTTAAGCAGACGTGCAAGTTAACCATGGGGGTAAACACACCCGCATACCCACACAGCTCTTGGCTTTTGAACTTTGCGGTGATGCAAATCTGGATGATCCTTTTCCTCTTTGGCTAGGACAGGGTGTCCTTAATTCCTAAAAACTATTTGAAATGTGAACTGTTAAGACCACAGAACACTTTTCCACTTTGCGTCAGTCCATCTTGGATGAGTTTGGGACCAGAGAAGCCGGCGGCGTTTCTGGGTGTTTTTGATAAATGGCTTTCACTATGAATATTAACATTTTAATTGCCAATTTGTAGATGAACTGTGTGAACTGATAATGTTTTTTTTGGAGTGTTCATGATCTCATGTGGCAATATCTGTTGCACAATGATGTGGGTTTTTAATACAGTACTGCCTGGGGGATCAAAGGTCAGAGTGAGTCAGTGTTGGTTTGTGGCCTTGCCACTTACGTGCAGAGATTTCGTCATTTCTGATTTCTTCTCAACTGAATCCTTTGATTATCTGACGGACCATAGCTGTTTAAATCCCTTGAATTCCTTGCAAATGTATTTTGTGAAACATTGGTCTTCAATTGTTGTTCATGCAGTTATAAATACAAAGTAGTGAACTTTGTCTCATCCTTGGTTATGAACTTGACTTTCAGGGATGCACCCAGGTGTAACATTCACCTGTTTCCAAATAACCAGTTAATTTGCAGAGTATTCCAAAGAGGTGTTAATTAAATTTAATTTAATTTAATTGGGCTATTTCTCAACTTTCCCAGTCTTTTGTTGCCAATCCCAGCCTTTCTGGAATGTGTTGCAGGCATCAAATACAAATTGTGAGATAATTTGAAAAACGATGTCCAACAATGTTCACACCATTGAAGAATAAACATCTAATCCCTGAAGTGTATTGAATTGTAGGTTGAATATGTAGGTTGATAGTAGGTTGAAAATGATTTGCAAATCACTGTGTTCTGTTTTTAATGGACATTTTACACTACGCCCCAACTTCATTGGAATTTTGGCTCGTATAAAATAGCCTCATATGAATAGAAGAAAACTGCTTCACAGTCATACAATAGGTTCCATAGTGCAAATCTCAGCTTCACGTATTTGCTACGGAGATGCCAAGTTTTTTTTTTTTTTTCTAACGTTCCTCCCATGTTCCAAAAACATGCAAGTTAACTCACTGAAGGCTACATACTGACCATAGGTGTCAATTGTGGTTGTGTCGTTTTTGTTTTTGTCTACAGTTTTGGAGACAAGTAAGTTTTGGTAGGTAGGTAGGTAGGTAGATAGGGAGGTAGGGAGGGAGGGAGGTTTATTGATCCCAGGGGAAATTAGGTTTTCCAGCAGCATTCATACCGCAGAGTGGGTATATAAAAGAATAAAAGACATACAAATGACATGATGATTGGCTACATAATGATTTGCAGGATAAATGTCCCCATTGTTAGTTTACATATAAGATGATACCTTATGAGATATTTTAGCATTGGTATTGTAGCCACGTCAGTGCATATCAGATCATTTTCTTCACTTTGTGACTCATCATGGAGGATCTCCCTCAATGCATTTATGAGCTTACGCCTGGGTGGTAAACACTCATAAAATATGTATTTCAGTATATACATAGTGTCCTTTGAACGATATACAGCGATCCCTCGCTACTTCGCGGTTCGTTTATCGCGGTTTCGCTGCATCGCGGATTTTTTCCAGCCAAAAAAAAAAACAACGTTGTTACAGTAAGCGTTCTAAAAACATATTTGAAGTGTTGTACTTATAAAAGAAGTTGTTATTATAAAAGACTTCTGAAAACATATTTACAGTATTGTACCTTGTTATAAAAAGTTGTTATAATAATAAAACAGTCCTAAAATCATATTTACAGTATGTATACTTTAGCTCCATCTACATATACATTTACAAAATGCGCATAGCGCTGCTATGGCAACTTGTGACCACTAGTTAAATGCCGCTAAAAAAAAAAGATTATGTCTGTGTATGTTCTTCTGTGGGTTTTTAGCTTGTATTTTTTCATCTTTTCATTCTATTTATTTATTTATTTATTTATTTATTTTCTATGCACTGATCGGTTGGCACTTTTTACAATTTCGTTGTACATGTGTGACAATGACAATAAAGATCTATTCTATTCTATTCTATTCTAGAGAACCCTGTTTAACCAAGGTTAACAACAGAACGTCACATCTACATGTTACACACACACCCACACACACACACGCATAATATTTATATGTTCAATATATATACAATATTTTCTGTATGTTATTTATGCTAGTAATGTATTATTTACATGTTTGAAACTAATTTTTAATGTTCTAATAATAACATATGCACTTAAATGGTTTCATATAGTACATTTATTGACACAAAAAATGTACAGATGAGAGGGTGACCCTACTACGCGGATTTCACTTATCGCGGGGTGGTTTTGGAACCAATTATCCGCGATGAACGAGGGATTACTGCATGGGCTATATGGCATGCAGTTGAATGACCACAAACAGATATATTACGTTAACCCTTCCTCATGCTCAATGAATATCATTTAATAATACACAGGTCAGTGGTTCGATGTGGCTCAACAGTTTCATAAAAGAGGCTCTTAAACAGGTGATCTTGACACAAGAACAGAGAGCTGCCCTTGTTGACTGTGTGGTCATAACCATTGTAGATACAAATTTAAGCTATGGGAATGCAATGGTGCATTGGCATAGCACTGCATTAATGAGCTTGAATATTCATCATTATGCACTTAACATAAAAACGTAAATGTAAAAACTAAGCATTTGCAAACGTATATTGAATGTTTATTATGAAGAATCCAGACACACATAATAAATTCTCGACCTTGAGATGCCCGATGCCAAAAATATTGTAGCTCTTTTATCATGCCCAGCGTCTGGCGTGGAGTGCTTGCGGCATTTCTTGGTGTTGAAATATAGCAAACATTTTGCATTGTAGTTTTATCTTGCAATTGTAGATGTAGGAATGAATTGTGTTATCTGACAATTGTTTTCTAACGTGTTCCTGAGCCCATGTGACAAAATCCTTTCCATTTTGATGGTCTATTTCAGGGGTGGCCAACCAGTCAGAGACTAAGAGCCACATTTTTTACTGTGTCATCGCAAAGAGCCACATCATACACATGAGCACACATGAACACCCCCCCCCCCCCCCACACACACACACACACGCACACAAACACGCACGCGCACGCACACGCACACACACACACACACCCCTCTGCTCAGCCAAATTTATTGTGTGACATTATTATGTCACGCACCAACATGATAATGACAAATTGACTCCTACAGTACTAAAACCACAGACCAAAGACCACATTTTCAACAATGAACATTGTGTGCATTGTCTCACACAGACAAACTCTCAGTTCAACGAATTCCACAAACAAAAACATAATACGTTTTTTCACTTACTATGTGGGGCGGGACAGACCATTCGTTTGAGTTCGTCGTTTTCAGGAGACAAGATTTCAAAACGTCACTGAGGCATATTTTAACGAACTCCACTTCATTGTATGGCTTTTTAGCCCGTGCAATGTTCCAAGCCAGTTGAAACAATGCAAGTGTGACAGTCTCTGAGTGCTTCGTAATTTTTTTGAAAAACTGTACCTATTTTTCTGCCTGACTTTTCAAAGTCTCCAAACTTGTGCTTGTGAAATTCAGTCCCTTTTGCAAAGTCCTTATCGATATTGGCATGAAGTGAGCTGAAGTGGCGCTGACCATTTGAAGCTTTTAAATGCGCCAATGACGTCCGACATATCAGGCAGAATGGCTTGCCATAGCGTTAAACAAAAAACAACTTTAACTCTGTTCAAAACGTCCTGTATTCATCGTCATATATTCGTTTAGCTGTGCATTTTTTCCTTGCCATTTTGGCAAGCGTCTTGTCAGCTTTTCTGGACCTAATGGGCCCCCGTAGTCACAGTCGCCATTCATTAAAAAGCCAGCAAAACCAATCGCTCTGTTTGTCCCTCCTCCTTTGCGGGATTTCACCTCACGCGCATGCGCGTTTGACCAAAATACCATATTGAACTCAAGCGAAGCAAATACGCACGAAAAATAAACACAAATGTTGATATGAACGTAAAAGAGCCGCATGAAACTAGCCAAAGAGCCGCATGCGGCTCGCGAGCCGCGGGTTGGCCACCGCTGGTCTATTTGAATGCAGTGTCACCTGAGGAATTGAAGGTCAATGGTGGTTTTCGGCCTTGTCATTTCTCCAAATTCTCTGAAACTTTGGTATATGTAGATGAAGAAATCTTTAAATTCTTCACGTTTCCTGAAGAAATGTTGCATTCAAACTATTGCTATTGGACTATTTGCTCAAACAGTTGTTTATAAAATGGTGAACTTCAACCTGTCCTTGATTGTGAATAACTGAGACTTTCAGGAATAATCATTTTATTATACTCTATCATGACACTTATCTGTTTCCATTGAACATTTAGCTGTGGCAGACAGACAAAGAGACCGTTTGAAGGAATCAATCAGCAAAGAGTGGACGTGACGTTGAAGAAAAAATCCTTTTGAAATAAATGCTTCTGGTGCCGTCAGCTGCGGGCCACATAAAATGATGTGGCGGGCCGTATCTGCCCCCCGGGCCTTGAGTTTGACACCTGTGCTCTATGGCTATCTCCGAATGTACACCCTTATCCCCTAACACCTCATTCACTATATATCCATCCATCCATCCATCCATCTTCTTCCGCTTATCCGGGGTCGGGTCGCGGGGGCAGCAGCTTCAGGAGGGACTCCCAGACTTCCCTCTCCCCAGCCACTTCATCTAGCTCATCCCGGGGGATCCCAAGGCGTTCCCAGGCCAGCCGAGAGACATAGTCTCTCCAGCGCGTCCTGGGTCGTCCCCGGGGTCTCCTACCGGTGGGACATGCCCGGAACACCTCCCCAGGGAGGCGTCCAGGAGGCATCCTGATGAGATGCCCGAGCCAGCTCATCTGGCTCCTCTCAACGTGGAGGAGCAGCGACTCTACTCCGAGTCTCTCCCGGATGACCGAACTTCTCACCCTATCTCTAAGGGAGAGCCCGGACATCCTGCGGAGAAAACTCATTTCGGCCGCTTGTATCCGGGATCTCGTTCTTTCGGTCACCCATAGCTCGTGACCATAGGTGAGGGTAGGAGCGTAAATCGACCGGTAAATTGAGAGCTTTGCCTTTTGGCTCAGCTCTCTCTTTACCACGACGGACCGGTACAGAGTCCGCATTACTGCCGACGCTGCACCGATCCGCCTGTCGATCTCGCGCTCCATCCTCCCCTCACTCGTGAACAAGACCCCAAGATACTTAAACTCCTTCACTTGGGGCAGGATCTCATCCCCGATCCGGAGAGGGAATTCCACCCTATTTCGATCGAGGACCATGGACTCGGATTTGGAGGTGCTGACCCTCATCCCGACCGCTTCACACTCGGCTGCGAACCGCTCCAGTGAGAGCTGGAGATCACGGCCTGAAGAAGCCAACAGCACCACGTCGTCTGCAAAAAGCAGAGACACGATGCTGAGGTCCCCAAACCGGACACCCTCAACGCCTCGGCTGCGCCTAGAAATTCTGTCCATAAAAATTATGAACAGAATCGGTGACAAAGGGCAGCCTTGGCGGAGTCCAACCCTCACTGGGAACGAATCCGACTTACTGCCGGAAATGCGGACCAAACTCTGACATCGGTGATACAGGGACCGAACCGCCCTTATCAGTTGGCTCGGTACCCCGTACTCCCGAAGCACCCCCCACAGAACCTCCCGAGGGACACGGTCGAACGCCTTCTCCAAGTCCACAAAACACATGTGGACTGGTTGGGCGAACTCCCATGCACCCTCGAGGATCCTGCTGAGGGTGAAGAGCTGGTCCACTGTTCCACGGCCAGGACGAAAGCCACACTGGTCCTCCTGAATCCGAGGTTCGACCTCCCGACGGACCCTCCTCTCCAGCACCCCTGAATAGACCTTACCAGGGAGGCTGAGGAGTGTAATTCCCCTGTAATTGGAACACACCCTCCGGTCCCCCTTCTTAAAGAGGGGAACCACCACCCCAGTCTGCCAATCCAGAGGCACTGTCCCCGATGTCCACGCGATGCTGTAGAGACGTGTCAGCCATGACAGCCCCACAACATCCAGAGCCCTTAAGAAATCCGGGCGGATCTCATCCACCCCCGGGGCCCTGCCACCGAGGAGTTTTTTAACTACCTCAGTGACTTCGACCCCAGAGATTGGAGAGTCCGCCTCAGAGTCCCCAGGCCCTGCTTCCACAATGGAAGGCGTGTCGGTGGAATTGAGGAGGTCTTCGAAGTATTCTCCCCACCAACACACGACGTCCCGAGTCAAGGTCAGCAGCACGCCATCTCCACTGTAAACAGTGTTGACGTTGCACTGCTTCCCCCTCCTGAGACGCCGGATGGTGGACCAGAATTTCCTCGAAGCCGTCCGGAAGTCATTCTCCATGGCCTCGCCAAACTCCTCCCACGTCCGGGTTTTTGCCTCAGCAACCGCCGAAGCCGCGTTCCGCTTGGCCATCCGGTACCTGTCAGCTGCCTCCGGAGTCCCGCAGGCCAAAACGGCCCGATAGGACTCCTTCTTCAGTTTGAAGGCATCCCTTACCGCCGGTGTCCACCGGCGGGTTCGGGGATTGCCGCCACGACAGGCACCAATGACCTTACGGCCACAGCTCCGGTCGGCCGCCTCAACAATGGAGGCGCGGAACAAGGTCCACTCGGACTCAATGTCCCCCGCCTCCCCCGGGACGTGGGAAAAGCTCTGCCGGAGGTGGGAGTTGAAGCTCTTCCTGACAGGGGATTCCGCCAGACGTTCCCAGCAGACCCTCACAGAGCGTTTGGGTCTGCCAGGTCGGACCGGCATCTTCCCCCACCATCGGAGCCAACCCACCACCAGGTGGTGATCAGTTGACAGCTCCGCCCCTCTCTTCGCCCGAGTGTCCAAAACATGCGGCCGCAAATCCGATGACACGACTACAAAGTCGATCATCGAACTGCGGCCTAGGGTGTCCTGGTGCCAAGTGCACACATGGACACCCTTATGTTTGAACATGGTGTTCATTATAGAAAATCCGTGTCGAGCACAGAAATCCAATAATAGAACACCGCTCGGGTTCAGATCGGGGGGGCCGTTCCTCCCAATCACGCCCTTCCAGGTCTCACTGTCATTGCCCACGTGAGCATTGAAGTCACCCAGTAGAACGATGGAGTCCCCAGAAGGAGCGCTCTCCAGCACTTCCTCCAGGGACTTCAAGAAGGGTCGGTACTTTGAGCTGCCGTTTGGTGCATAGACACAAACAACAGTCAGGACCCGTCCCCCCACCCGAAGGTGGAGGGAGGCTACCCTCTCGTTCACCGGGGTGAACCCCAATGTGCAGGCGCCCAGCCGGGGGGCAATAAGTATACCCACACCTGCTCGACGCCTCTCACCGTGGGCAACTCCAGAGTGGAAGAGAGTCCAGCCCCTCTCGAGAGGGCCTGAACCGGAACCCAAACTGTGCGTGGAGGCAAGTCCGACTATATCTAGTCGGAACTTTTCTGCCTTGCACACCAGCTCGGGCTCCTTTCCAGCCAGAGAGGTGACATTCCATGTCCCAAGAGCCAGCTTCTGCAGCTGGGGATCAGACCGCCAAGGTCCCTGCCTTTGGCCGCCGCCCAGCTTGCACCGCACCCGACCCCTTTGGCCCCTCCCACAGGTGGTGAGCCCATGGGAAGGGGGACCCACATTTCCTTTTCGGGCTGTGCCCGGCCGGGCCCCATAGGCGAAGGCCCGGCCACCAGACGCTCGCCTTCGAGCCCCGCCTCCAGGCCTGGCTCCAGAGGGGGGCCCCGGTGACCCGCGTCCGGGCGAGGGAAATCTGTGTCCATATATCTTTTTCATCATAAGGGGCTTTTTGAGCCGTGCTTTGTCTGGCCCCTCACCTAGGACCCGTTTGCCATGGGTGACCCTACCAGGGGCATGAAGCCCCAGACAACATGGCTCCTAGGATCATAGGGGCACGCAAACCCCTCCACCACGATAAGGTGACGACTCACGGAGGGGCATTCATTCACTATATAGTCCCACATTATATATGGCACGAGAAAGTAATTTCCTCGCTCTGTTTGGCAGTTGGAACAGCCAGCTCACTGCTTTTCTCCTTGTCGCATATCAGGTGATATTTTAAACTTTATTCTATTTCTTTGTTGCGCATCTTTTCAGTTAAATTAAACAAATTAATTATACTGCTTTGATATTCACGCTTGTGCAATGTTGTTTTCCTGCTCACAATGCATTGTGGTCTATAACCTTTGGGTAAACATCGATGGTCACTACTTTTCCAAGTGCATTCTATACATTCAGACACCTCTACAAAATAGTGTAACCCCTTAATAGTGCACTAAATAGGGAATAGTGTGCACACTTGGACACTCGGCTGGATGGAAAGGGGCCGCATGCGACCATCGGCTCCAGCCGCCTCACCGGCATCAGTGAACAAGGTCGCCATCGGGGGGGAGCTCTTTGGCTGCTTGTCTGCAACAAGGAGGAGTTGTCATGTCTGGCTGGTAAGAAGCTGAAATTGATCTGCTAATGTTTTTCATATTTCCACAAGTTGAAGTGGACAATTTTGTTGTATACCTGTTGTACAATGACAATTAAGGCATTCTATTTTATTCTAAGTGTAGGAACGTGCATGTGAATTTTAGCGGTAGTTAATCACCATTTCAGACATTTGGTGACAACACAACGTATCAAACCAAGCCAGGAAACAGTACGCATTACAATGCTTGCAGAAGGGCTGAGAAGAAATAAAATACAGGAAACATGCTCCATAGGTGGGTGGGCCAGTTTGTCGTAAATCTCATCTCCCAAAAGACCGTAACTCACTTCAGATCCATTTAGTGGCATGAAGTTTAGTGCTGACAAGTTCTATCATATAAGTGCCCATGTTCAGCCCATTTTAGTGTGCCTTCAACAAACTATCGTCTCTCCAGCGCGCCATTTTGAATGTGGATGGACTACTGCCATTGAAGAGTGACGGAATGAGGAGGAAGGAAGGAAAAGACTTTGATTGGACGGTTCATTTTGAAACAAGGCCGAGCCGCGGTGAATGACATGGTTTCAAAACCCACTTAGTGGGTGTGGCTTGTCAGGCAAGTAGACCCCACTGTTGCTGTTGTGTTCAGGGCCTGTTGTTGTGCTCCCATGATTTGTGCCTCTAAGCTGTTTTCTCTGGTGTGTTCACTTTTTCAATTTATTAGCAGTACATGCTCTTTCTGGTTCCCTCTTGCCGTATCATCTTTGTATTGCAGATGAAGCACATTGTGAATCATCCTCCACCAGCAATAACAACTTCCTATTGCTGATGTTTGAGGCTGTAATTGCTTATTGCTCAATGTGGATGTGGAGTTCAGAAGAATAAATGCCTCCACACATTCTATGCATGAACTGCCTACCATCTCACTGGGGTTACTACTCTTTTAGTACCTTTTTTTTTTTTTTCATGCCCCATGAATACTGAGTCCTGTTACAGTAGCCCATTCATCACCACTGTGTCCTGATCCCCTAACACCTGACGCAGACCTTGTTGACCCCGGCCAACGTCCGAGCCGGTATACTATATTTCTATACTATATATTTTTTTATGTCATTAATTGTATCACTATCCGAGGTATCAGCGTATAGTATACGCCGTATAGCTTCAAGGGTCTTGCATAAGGACCCAACCGCAGCTTTAACCCTGACCAGCAATGGAAGCCCGGTCTCCTGCATTGAAGTCAGCCTTATCCGCTGACTCTCGGGACACTCTTTCTTTCTCTCTCTCTTAAGAGCCTATGATTAATCTGGAAATATTGACACCTTAAAATAAAATAATGCGATTTAATACTAAGACAAAGTTTGACCACAACTTCCTTCCGTAACATTTTTATGTTCCTGAGGTTAAATGCAGGGTGAAATATAGCCAGAAAGCAGAGGAACACAGCGGAAACACAGAGAAAAATAGAGCAAAGACATTTTACAAAAAGCACATGCTTGTCCGTTTCTGGATGTTGCTAAGAAGTGGGAGATAACAGAATAGGTTACCACTACTGGAACAAATAGTGATGAAAATAGTAAATGATGGCAGCAGCGTGACGTCTCCCTTCTGAGCACTCGCCATGTGTTGCATTTGTGTTACAGCGGGTTATTACGGTGTCCCTCCATGACTGCGGGTTTGACTGTGCTTTAGCCAAGGGTCTAGAGTAGGGGTGTCCAAACTACGGCCGCAGTTGGCCCGCGGTCCAGTTTTTATTGGCCCGCAGCAATTTCTGAAAACATAATTGAATATGGCCCGCACAAGAAGCTTGAGCTCAGCTTCTCAGTTTACACACTAGCCCGCCACACAAAGCGTTTGACGTCCGATTAGCACCCACCGCCCCCCCCCCCCCGGAAGAGACGCGAACGCGCAGCGTTTGACGTCCGATTAGCACCCCCCCCCCCCGGAAGAGAAGCGAACGCGCAGCCTTTGACGTCCCATTAGCACCCCCCCCCCCGGAAGAGAAGTGAACGCGCAGCGTTTGACGTCCGAGCAGCCCCCCCCCCCCCCCGGAAGAGAAGCGAACGGCCAGCGTTTGACGTCCGATTAGGCCCCCCCCCCGTAAGAGAAGCGAACGCGCAGCCTTTGACGTCCCATTAGCGCCCCCCGGAAGAGAAGCGAACGCGCAGCGTTTGACGTCCGAGTAGCACCCCCCCCCCCCCCCCCCCCGGAAGAGAAGCGAACGGACAGCGTTTGACGTCCGATTAGCCCCCCCCACGGAAGAGAAGCGAACGCGCAGCCTTTGACATCCGATTAGCACCCCCCCCCCCCCCCCCCCCCCCCCGATGAGAAGCGAAAAAGAATATTGGCCCCCGGGCCCCTTCACGTTACGAAATCTGGCCCTCCTTGCAAAAAGTTTGGACACCCCTAGTCTAGAGCTAAAAATTCAGCAGTCTGCTATCGATTTACTTAAGTCAATTGTACCAGATGTACCCACTGGCTGAAAAACATCACTGGACACTACTGTATGCCACTATGTGGCAGTAAATTGGCCAGGGAGTGTGGACGACACTCATGTTTTTCCAAACTCTGCTATCAATGACTGTTTCAAAAGTTGGACAATCCCTTCTTGTCCAAGACAAATTGTGGACAATGAAGCACCTATTCCAGTTTACAATCCGGGCGACGCCTCTTACCCCTTACTGCCGTATCTAATCGAGGAATTCGCAAATGAAGGGAGGTCAACGGCAGTATTTTGGACTTCCTATATGCAGAGTGTGCATGGTTATACGTAGAATGTGCCTTCGGGAGGCTAAAGCTCGGCTTTTTGATATCAATGCCCAAGAACTGCCCTCGCTCATTTATGCATGTTTCATACTGCATAATACTGTGAGGATTTTATAGACACAATAGATGACATTCGTGTTGCTGAAAGCCTTTAACATCACAAAGACAACCAGCCAAACTCCAAACCAAAATATATATTTATTTTATTTTATTTTTTTTGTGCATTTTGCAGAGTTACTGCAATGTTTATCATTGTTTGTGAAAAAAAAATCAAACATTGTTTTTGTCACTGAGCATGCAAACGTGCAAATAACCATCCATATATGTTCCTAAATGAAAAAGTAAAACTTAATAAAAGAGTTCTTCTGGGTTTACTAATGCAATAAATTTGTTTTTGTGTTTATTTTCTATGTCAACATGGAACATTTTAAAAAATGACCTTGTGATAAAGTCCAGTCTTATAAAAAATATAAACACCTTGCATTTTTATGTAGATGTCCAAAGTAACCTGTACTTGAACAACTAACCCATACTGAAACAACTATTGGATTTTGTGATTGTCTGTGAAAAGGGCTGGGAATGGAAAAACCTGTGAGCCCTGTGCTCTCAGAATGTGTACTGGTGTGAGATGCGCCTGGTGCATTGATGGTGGTAGTTACATTCGTTGCCCTGAGAGAGGATGAGCTGTTTGTAAATGTGTAAGAGCCTTTATTTGGGTGGGTTGAATGTGAGAATAATAATGCTAGTGTTGTGTCATTCGCAAATGTTACATTCAAAAACAACAAAACATTTCAGTGAACTTGAGCAGATCACTTTCTGAAGTGATTCATTCATCACATTGTTCATCCATTCTTACATTTACCTCCATATTCTCGGTAGTCAAATAGGTTGCTTAGCTTGACAAGAAAACATTTGGGCTAGGCCATAGGTCGGCAAACCATGGCTCCGGAGCCACATGTGGCTCTTTCATCCTTCTGTTGTGGCTCCCTGTGACTTTGGAAAATAATGAGTATTTTATAAAAATTAAATTTTATTTTAGTTTGTTCATTTTAAAATATAATTCTGAATTTGAAGATTATGGTAAACTTGTAACATTAAAATTAAACGTTTTTAATATTTTTACCGCCCAAAATATGCGTCACATCCGCCGATGTGCGACATTCGAATTTCTGGCATCTCTCACGTCTGGCAGCCGGCGTTTTTCCAGCACACTACCAGCGTGATAACTATATATTAAGTGAAGTAGTCCTTTTTTTAAATTCAGGAGGACAACTGACTGCACACTCCAGTACACGCGATGGGACAGAAGCAGACTGCGCATTTTTTTGGTTTGCATTGTTTGTTCAGTGCTGGTGGATAATATTTGGATAAGTTTGGATTTTTATCTCATAAATAAGAGGACAGGTGACTGCAGGCTGTTTGCATTTTTTGTTCAGTGGGTTGGGTAAGTTTGGATTATTATTTCTTAAATACGAGGACTCAAATAGACACCGGGTATTTTATTTGAAATTAAGCATCAACCAAGTGTAAAATGCTTTTTGTTACATGCAGAAATAAAATTCTGTGTTCACTGCAGCAGTTCGTTGATTTCATTTTCATAAATGCAATAGTTTTTTGTACATAGCATAATATATACATGCATAATATATATAATGATGTCAAAATGGGTTGTGGCTCCGGGTGCTTTCTTTTCATTGGGGTGGGGGGCGGTCCCAAATGGCTCTTTGAGTAAAAAAGGTTGCCGACCCCTGGGCTAGGCTATAGGGTATTCTTCCAGAGCTGCTCTCCCAAATTTTGCTACCTCATGCATTTGACAAGTTGACGAATGGATCCTGTAAATGGAAGTCATAGAAGATTAAATATACAGTGACAGACCTACCAGGCTTAGCATTAGCTTACCCTGTAGTTGAATTTAATGAGAAGATGTTTTTAAGATCACCTAAACATATTGAATTTTTGAAAGTGATAATCTGATTGAGTATAGTGGACCTTGGATACTCAATAATATTTCAATAATCTTGATTCTTTTGGTCCATGTGTAGGCAGAAGATACGTGCCAAGCAGAGGTGGGCATTCCGTCTCAGGGGTGGAATGTCTTGTCTGCCCGTCTGAGACGGAGGTCCATTTTGCAACCGAAGAACAAGAAAGTTTTACTAATAGGACGAACTGTGCACAGACGGAAGTGTTTTTTTTGTTCATCCTAATCAGTGTCAAGTGCCCCTATCGACTTATCTCTCAGTTCGTCCAACGGACTGTTTCCGTAAACAAACACGCCGAAGATAAGGGGTTATCATTTCAATCAGACATTCTTTGTCTCTTTGTGTATGTAGTCCGACAGTTCACTGCAGTCAAACCGAATATACGTAGGTGCCTGTAAATTAAGTGGATGTGAATCGTTAATCAGACAGCTTTAAATGTTTATTATCATCAATTAGGAAACCTCTGCTATTACCGTATTTTCCGCACTATTAGGCGCACCGGATTATAAGGCGCACCTTCAATGAACGGCCCATTTTAAAACTTTGTCCATATATATGGCGCACCGGATTATAAGGCGCATAAAATAGAAGCTATACTGCAACAAACTGAGGTTGACTAGGGTTGCGGTATGCATCCACTAGCCAATAACCAACGAGCCCTCTGTAAACAATCGCGTTTCTCAAACGATCTCCTATAAAATGATCGGAACTGACTAAAGTTCGATCTAACACATTGGTACTGCTTACCTATGTTTCCCTTCCATATCAATCCGTAAATTTACTCGAAATATTAACGGAGCAGCCTATTTTGAAATGAAATAGCCTCGCGGGTACAACAGCTATTCGGTGACGCCCCCTGACTACAGTTGGCGTAATGTTGGGAAGCGATGCGACCTTGTAATTTACTAGTTGTACTAAAACGTACTGAAACATTTTGGCAGAGCACTGTGTACAACCAGTATGGATCAACAAATTCATCAATTGATCCATATATAAGGCGCTCTGCATTATAAGGTGCACTGTGTTTTTTTTAGTAAAATGTAAGTTTTTAGGTGCGCCTAATAGTGCGGAAAATACGGTACTCACTCTCTCACGCTGTGACGGATGATTAAAAATGAAAGCCGGATATTCCCCAGAGATTACGTCTCCTCACCTTTTGAATGCCGCTGAACAAGCTTCAACATGATCTGAAGTACTTTAAAAGCAAGATGACCTAAGTCGGGATCATGCATATATATAATCATTTTTTCATAGGAGGCAGAAGTTTAATGTGTACACATGGAACAAGTCTCCTTTCAAATTGTTTTTGTAATGAATGAATCAAAAGACCTCCGCCTGAAGTGATGTACAATTTATTTCTTAGTCATTAACCTTTTCACTATTTGCACAGCAAATGTCACTGTATGGAGATTCTCCATCATGCAAGAAGTCTTTACTCGATACACGTGAACAATGAAATGTTACCGAGCGGTTGTCTTCAGAAGTTAAGGCAAGCTTCTATGAAGTAATGGAAAAACACAAAGAAGGAAAAGATTGTATCTTTTCAATGACACTAAAATCGCAGTTGTATTATTATTAGAAACAAGATGTAGATAAAGATTGAAAGGTTTGTGATCACCAATGTTCACAAGTCTTCATAACAATGATATTTGTATGTGCAATTTTGCCAGGAAATGTGGACTCACATTCAAAGCAGTGTAGCGAATATTGGGTAATTAATGATCAAATTAATTAAATAAGTAATGAATTATCATTAAACCACATCCGCCTCACAGTTCGGAGGGTGCGGGTTCAATTCCACCTCCAGCCCTCCCTGAGTGGAGTTTGCATGTTGTCCCCGTGTCCGTGAGGGTTTTCTCCGGGCACTCCAGTTTCCTCCCACATCCTAAAAACATGCAAATTGTCCCTAGGTGTGAATGTGAGTGTGTTTGTGAGTGCGAATGGTTGTTCATCTCTGTTTGCCCTGCGATTGGCTGGAAACCGGTCCAGGGTGTACCCCGCCTACTGCCTGATGACTGCTGGGATAGGCTCCAGCACGCCCGCGACCCTTGTGGCGACAAGCAGTATAGAAAATGGATGAATAATTAATTATTTTGTTAGTGATGGTGGAAATCCGCTGCCAGCAGTATAATCAACCACCACTAAGGGCACCCTGCTCAACACATTCAAGTCACTGCACAAAGATTGAACTTGAAAAAATTGTTTCAGTTTTTCTCCTGCATTTTCTTGGAATACTCTACAACCGTCACACAAACTCAACATAATTGGTACCATGAACAGTTTTAAGAATGTGACTAAAAACAATTGGCTTTTGAATGTACTGTAACTCTTTTCGATAATATGTATTTGTTTTTTTGTTGTTTGTTTCTATGTCCTCTCTCTCTTTTCAGTGATGTTTAAATAAAGGTTCGAACTGAATGAAATTATCAAATGCTTTAACTGTCTGCAAGTCACACTCAGTTACAATTCACCATTCTAAAAGTCTTTACCTGCACTCTGTCATTGTGGTCAACTGCAGACTGTGCTTGAAGCCTTGGTATCTGTCTCGTGATGCATGGAAGTTGGTGACGAGCCAGAATGGAACATGACACTGCGTAACGTCAACTGTGGCGTCTAGCAGCTGTAAAACACCTCCAACCACATGACGATTTAGCACAAGGCTTTGTTTGTATCACGTCCCTCTCAAAACAGTGACGAGAGGACTTTTACCATGTAAAAACATGTTGTGAAGTAATCTTCCGAAACAGTTCCTATTCACAGTATTTGGGGTACACATTGAGACTGCAATTTGTCATTTGTCCAACACTCTTTGGTTGTACGTCAACAATGAGCCAGTCTTTGATCCCACTAATGTTCTTTTGGAAAGGACACACTTCTGTATCTTGCAGAAAGTCTTTCCAGATGACTTTGGGGAAGCGTACAACTTGGACTGACCACTGATTACGAAAGCTGAGCAAGAATACAAACACAACTTTAAAAAGGCTGATTTATTTATGACTATGTTAAAGTAACATTCATGAGTTGAATATTTTTGGGGGGAAAAAAATAGAAAATTTCCATGATTTAATCATGTGCAACTGAGAGTTAAGTACGTATTTCTTTTCAGTGTATTCATAATAGAGCTATTATTATATTTGTTGGTCTTGTAGTCTAATCTGAAACATTAAAGCCACAGCAGGATCGATTTGTTTGTCTTTTCTTAGCTAATGTTTCCCTACTTGACATAATGATAAATCTGACACTACTCTGAATAAGCAACTCCATGTAGATTAAAAGCTACTCTAGACATGTCTGTTTGGCGATAAAAAGGGTCAATTAGACGTTTACTGCAATGTAAGCTTTATCTGAAAAGCTTGGGTACATTAAGATAATCTGTCAAATTTTAAAGACACTATCCTTTTCTCTGATAACTCTATATATTCTCCTGATTTATTATCCTGCATTGTGGGTTATGTTAATGTTTTATTCCATACGATCTGCTCAGTAAATGCTTAGCCCAACCAATCAGAAATGTCAGTTATGACTAACCTTACCTTGATTGTCACATGACATGCAAAGGATATCCAATCAGGAAGGGATCTGTTGCTGAAGATGGAAGCACATCCAAATAAGGTCTGACTGTGGTCTGTTGCTTGACGTTACGAATTGATGACCACCTTGTTGAGTGTTTATAATGGGGACACCGAGTCATTTACAATAGAAATGAATACAAAAGTAGTTGGCAAGAACTCGTCATTGCAATCTACTTACCAGATAAGCTAATGGCAAGCCAAGCTACAACCCTTTTTATTTGATACTTTTGGACGTTCTGGATGCCCTGCAGGACATCGCTGTCAGGTAAATACACCTAAAATAATTTGTTTGATATAAAAGAACCAGTGAAGTAATTAAAAAGGAAAAACGAGATGAACTTAGTACAAACAACATGTTTACTCGACTCGCTTCCAGCCAAACTACTTAAAGAATTATTTCAAATTTTAGGACCGTCCGTCTTAAATATAATCAATCTGTCTGTCTCCTCTGGGATAGTGCCAAGAGCCTTTAAAACCGCTATCATTAAACTGTTACTTAAGCGACCAAATCTTGACCCGGACTGTCTCAGTAATTATAGGCCAGTTTCAAACCTCCCATTCAGAGCAAAACTTCTTGAAAAAGTAGGAGCGCAGCAGCTTATTGATTACATGGTCGCCAATAATCGATATGACTCTTTTCAGTCTGCAGCACTTGCTAAAGTGACTAATGATCTCCTTATAGCTATGGATTCAAACACTTCATCTGTATTGTTACTACTCGATCTTAGTGCTGCCTTCGACACTGTAGACTTCGATATTTTATTAGGGCGTCTTAAAAGTCGTGTTGGTATTTCAGGGTCAGCACTAGGCTGGTTCTATTCCTATCTATCAGACAGAACGCACCGAGTGGTCCATGGCAATACGTCCTCTGAGCTCTATAATGTTACGTGTGGTGTCCCACAGGGATCGGTACTCGGACCAATTCTATTTAATATTTATATGATTCCGCTTGGGGACATAATACGTAAATATAATATTAGTTTTCAATGCTACGCGGATGACACCCAATTATATATGCCGTTATCGATGACAGATCCGCGGGATTGTTGTAATCTTGAGGCGTGCCTCGCGGAGATCAAGCAATGGATGTCCCTCAACTTCTTTCGTCTTAACCCAGATAAAACTGAGCTGTTGATAATTGGTCCAACTCGTTATCAACACTTATTTAAGGAAACCACTATAACTATAGATAACCGTACTATCACTCAGAGCGATACTGTAACTAATCTCGGGGTAATATTTGACCAAACGCTCTCCTTTCAAAAGCACATTAAGAATATAACCAGAATTGCGTTTTTTCACCTTCGTAATATTGCTAAGATTCGTCCGATCCTCTCGAGCGGTGATGCGGAAACTATTATACATGCGTTCGTCACGTCGCGCCTGGACTACTGTAATGTATTATTCTCTGGTCTTCCTAAGTCCCGCATCAAAAGTCTACAGTTAGTACAAAATGCTGCTGCGAGGCTGCTCTCACGGACAAGAAAATTTGATCACATTACCCCAATATTAGCCAACTTACATTGGCTCCCGGTCCATTTAAGATGTGACTTTAAGGTTCTTCTATTAACCTATAAATCACTGCATGGCTTAGCGCCTTCATATCTCGTCGACCTAGTTGTTCCTTATGTTCCGTCTCGTAATCTTCGTTCGCAAAACGCTAGTCTTTTAGTGACACCGAGGGCCAAGAAAATGTCTGCAGGGTCTAGAGCATTTTCTATTCGGGCTCCAGTGCTTTGGAATGCCCTACCAATGGATATTAGAACTGCTACCTCAGTAGAAACATTTAAGACACGTTTAAAGACACATTTCTATGATATGGCCTTTAATTAACCTGTAGTGGCCGATTCGGCTGGAGTTTGTTTTCGCTCCCTCTCCCCACCCCTCCCCGGCTGGGGAGGTGATTAGGTGGCACCCAAGCTGACAGCGGCTATCTGGATTCTCATGGACCAATTCAGGATGAGGGAACTGCAGCTCAACCTCCTCGAAGACACTGCCAGGACAATCGAGGGCACCTCCGGCAGCTCTTCGCTTTGACTTGGACATCCACTTTTTCATTGATTTTCATATTATGTATTATTTGTGCCCTCTCTGCATCCATTGCAGCCTGGTGATCCTGAAAGGGGGATCCTTCCATCTGTGGTCCCTTCTCAAGGTTTCTCATTTTCCCCTGGTAGGGTTTTTTTGAGTTTTTCCTTGCCCTTTTGGGAGCTTAAGATCAGGGGATGCTTTGAGAATAATTGTCAATTTTTGTCTATGTGAAGCCCTTTGAGACTGCTTGTGATTTAGGGCTATACAAATAAACTTGACTTGACTTGACTTGAAAATAACTTGTGTATTAGCACGCAATATATATCACTATATGTATATAGAACACAAACAGTTATATAAGTGGTTGTTTACTGCCGATTGAGAGCAGTGTTTTGATGAACTGATTCTGCTGATGTTTTGTGTTTCCTATTTTGTCAATCGACACTCTCTTTGTGTACCATGTGTAATGGACATACTTATTTCCCATGTTTGCTTGTTTGAGAGTTGCCACTGTGCACATACACAATGCAGTTTTGCACAGGAAATGACTCATGTTGAACTATCAGACTAAAAGATCGCTGTCTTGCTTTCACCAACCAAAAGAGAGGAAGCAGAACCTTGTGTGACAATGATAACAGTGTTGAACATGTTTGACACAAATTGGACCAATATTTAGACGTGGTTCCAGAAGTCACCAAACGCAGGACCAGGACCTTCAAGGACTTCAAGGACAGCAAGGACGCACGGAGCCTTTGGCAGGGCATTCAGACCATCACGGACTACAAGCCCGTGCCGCGAAGCTGTGAGGGCGACATCCATCTGCTCAACGATCTCAACCGCTTCTTTGCTCGCTTCGACGCTCAGAACAGCACTTGCCCGCTGAAGACCGCTCCCCCTCCACACGAGCAGCCCCTGTGCCTCTCTGCCGACAGCGTGAGAAGGGCGCTCGCCGCTATCGACGCCCGTAAGGCGGCGGGCCCTGACAACATCCCAGGTCGGGCGCTGAAAGACTGCGCTGGGGAGCTGACGGGTGTCTTCACGGACATCTTTAACATTTACCTGCAGCAGGCCATCGTCCCTTCGTGTTTCAAGGCTGCCACCATCGTACCTGTGCCGAAGAAACCTGCTCCGTCCTGCTTCAATGACTACCGCCCCGTGGCACTGACGCCCATCATCATGAAGTGCTTTGAGCGGCTTGTGATGGAGCACATCAGATCCATTCTCCCCCCCACCATAGACCCCTTCCAGTTTGCGTACCGAGCCAAACGGTCCTCTGAGGATGCCATCTGCTCTGCTCTCCACTCGGCCCTCACCCACCTGGAGAGAAGGGACTCGTACGTGAGATTGCTGTTTGTGGACTTCAGTTCTGCCTTCAACACCATTGTGCCGCAACGACTCATCTGCAAACTCGACAAGCTGGGCCTCAGTACCTACCTCTGCAACTGGCTACTGGACTTCCTCTGTCAGAGGCCTCAGGTGGTACGTGTTGGCGACAAAATGTCCTCCAGCATCACGCTGAGCACGGGGGCCCCCCAAGGCTGCGTGCTCAGTCCGCTGCTCTTCACCCTGCTGACGCATGACTGCACTGCAACCTACAGCGACAACCGCATAGTGAAGTTTGCTGACGACACGACTCTGGTGGGTCTCATCACCAAGGGCGACGAGACTCAGTACAGGTTGGAGGTTGACCTTCTGACCGCGTGGTGCAGGGACAACAACCTCCTGCTGAACGTCAACAAGACCAAGGAGATTGTTGTTGACTTCCGGAAGGGTCACACCCAACACCTGCCGCTGACCATCGACGGTGCTGTGGTGGAGAGAGTGAGCAGCACCAGGTTCCTGGGGGTGCACATCAGTGAGGATCTCTCCTGGTCCACCAACACCGTATCACTGGCGAAGAAAGCTCAGCGCCGCCTGTACTTCCTGCGGAAGCTCAAGCGAGCTAGTGCTCCTCCGGCCGTCATGACTACATTCTACCGTGGCACCATTGAGAGAGTCCTCTCCAATTGTATCGCTGTTTGGGGTGGTAGCTGCACTGGATACAACAGGAAGACCCTGCAGCGCATAGTGAACACGGCTGGTAAGATTATTGGTGCTTCACTCCCCTCCCTGAAGGACATTTACACCTCCCATCTCACCCGCAAAGCGACCACGATTGTGAGCGATGTGAGTCACCCCACTCACTCTTTGTTTGATCTTCTGCCCTCTGGGAAGAGGTACAGGAGCCTGCGCTCCTGCACCACCAGGCTCACCAATAGCTTCATACTCCAGGCTCTTAGGATCCTGAACTCTCTCCCCCCTTCTGCGTAGCGTCCTGTACTTTTGTGATTCTGACTGTATGCTGTGTGCACACTTGCTCCATTTTTGCGCCTCTTATTTATTATGTTATTTGTTTATTTATTATTTATTCATCACTCTTATTTATTCACTGTTTGTGCCTTCTTGTTTTTATTTTTTTGTGTTGTTTACTTGTATGTATATTGTGTACTATGTCTCGTCACCGTGGGATAGTGGGAACGTAATTTCGATTTCTTTGTGTGTCTTGGCATGTGAAGAAATTGACAATAAAGCAGACTGTGACTTTTGACTTTGAAACATAGGCAAATAACTGTGTTAAAGTTTTTGTCAGTTTGTCTTAAAACAATTTACCTTCACTGTAATCCTGCATCTTTAGCAAAAGGTACAATCCCAGTGGTTTCAATTAAACATCAACACGGTGTACATTAAACCGTATAATACACAACTTGTTGATGTTAGATCAAAGCGAAAGTAAATTGGGATGACTACTTCCGGTGGCAGTGCTTGTTCTTCGTCATTGTAGTTTAAAGTCACATTAATCCACCGAGATAATTTTGAATAAAATGCACCTCGGCATTCTAGTTAAGGTAAGCCGTTTAGGATCAAAACAAAAACCGCTAAAGGGACAACACACAAAATACGTGCATTCATGGGTTTGTTTCGATACGTACCCTCGAGCTTTGCTTGGATGGCGCTATTTCACTATACACCGATAAGGCAATGCATTTCCTCCTCATTTCAAGGACTGCTGTTTCCAATTTCTTGGATGTGCTCCATTCTTAACCTTTCCACACTGAAATTGGTGCATTGAGTCTTGCATTGTGCAGAAGGATGTCACTGAGAGTAAAAAATGGATTGGTGTGTTTGAAGCAGTTAAGACTTAGACATGCCCTGTTCAAATCGTATATACTGTACCTATCTTCGGAATTTGGTTTCAATTTGTCTTGCAAAAATTGGATTCATGTTATATGTTACTGTTCAGACTACACAAGAGCCATCCACTTTCAATCTAGATTGGCTAAAAATCTGATTTTTGCTGGCTGGCTAAATGCAGCCCGTGTTCAAACGACTCCTTGTTTGATGTTTACTGACTTCCTTGGACTTTCACACTGTGCTACGTTTTAGTCGATACATTGAGTGCTGTCAAATGTATCATGTTTATTTTGGCAAAGAGAATTACCAGCACCAGTCAATCAACATAGGTTAAAGTGTGGGGTTGAGAACATCCAGTATGCAATCAAATTTGTGTTCCCAACCTTTGCTTTTCGTACTCATTGAAGATGCACACTTTACCTTGCTTAGAAAAAAAACATCAAATGACCAAAATAAATAAGTAGATAATTCAGAACCAAGATGAGTATATAAAAACTACTGACCGCAAATAATTTACAGTATGTTCATTTAGAAAATCCTTTGTAGGTACTGGACACTGACTTTGTAAACAGAAACATATTCTATCGCCAAATCATGTAAATGCATTTGTTAAAAAAAATCTTCTCTAAAATATGCATTTTTGCACATCTGTGTAAGCATAGCCAGTGATTGAATAGGTTTTTCTTTATAGCCACATTCAATAAAGAGCTCAAAATAAATGCAAGGTCCCTTGGTGTTAATAAGGCATCTCCTTCCACACAATCTTTTCAATACAGTTCCTAAGCCCTACACACCCGCTTTGTCATTCAGCACAGCGTCCTGTCCTGACATTAACATTCTATCATCGTGACTTAATCATCTGCACGAAATTCCCTTCAAGGAAAATGGGAAATTGTTGCTGTGATTCCATTCTGCACTGAATGAATATGAAACCTTCAGCATTTTGTAGACCACAGGCTTGTGCTGTTCAAGCTTTATTTCCAATTCAAGAAAGGGCTCCTGCTTTATTTGATCAGAATGGTAGACAGGGGTGTGAATCATTGGCTACAGTGGCCCATTGAAAGGGGAAATGACACAACATACAGTATATATTTGTAGCTGGCTGCTGATAAGATGACGCAGATGCTCTACTAAGTGGTCATATAGGTCTGGCTATATATTGTAGTACTGTTTTTTCTTATTGAAGTTGCTTTTACCTTCACAGCTTTGTAGCGTTTGCAGTGGTGATGTACGTAGCAATACATTTAAGCGCATTCAGAAATCGCATTCCTAAACTTGATTTACAACTACCAATATTGTCATGCGTTATTGCTTCATACACACGCTCAATGCAAGAGAAAAAAAATACTATGGTTGCTACTGCCTTGCCCTGTAAACATTCTTTCACTAATAACTATTTAAGTCCTATATATTATTATATTATATTATATTATATTATATTACACAGAGAAGTTTTCATATTACAGTGATACCTTGAAGTTCAAAAGGCCTAAAGTTGTAAAATACTGAGGTCAGACTAATTGTTGGTTTAAACCATCATCACCATGACATTATTTTACAATGCAAGCAATCAGTGCACTATTATATAATTGTACTTTACTGTAGGAAAAAAGTAAATCAGTCAGGGTAATCACAGAGCAGGAAACACATAAGAGCAGGAAGTAAAACAAGCACAGAGCATGCTGTACATGCAAAGAGAAGTGAAAGAGCAAATTATACCACAACACGTCTGAAAGTTGGTATCAGTCATGACAGGTTTGACTAAAAGAAACTGAGGGAAAAAAAATAAGTACCGTACGGATGCACAGTTTATAAGTATAGATTAAGCAAATGTAAATATGGGCAGAGTACATGAAATATAAATATGATTAACAAGTAAAATACAATCAAACAACAAATCTGATGAGAGCGAGAGAGCGAAAGAGAGAGAAAGAGAGAGAGAAAGAGAGAGACAGAGACAGACAGACAGACAGACAGACAGACAGACAGACAGACAGACAGACAGACAGACAGGTAGCACAGTATGCCCAAGTTTCAGACCCACATTCACTTATACAGACATGTTCGCAGCCATCGGGACACCCTGTCCATACATGTCAAAGGGCATCATTATGAACATTTCGGCTTAAGACCAAGAAAACATCATTTTTGTCTAAAAACTGCAAGGGGTAAATCTGAATACAGTACTGGTATCTCAACGTTGCCTTTTTATACCGAAATTATGGAGCGAAAATACGCAGAGTTGAATATGCAAGATAAATTAAATGAGAATGACATCATAAATACGGTAAATTTAAGCTCTACATACCTTGACATTGATTTGACACTGAATCTATGAACACGGAGGTGGAGAGAAGGTGTGTGTGGGAGGAGGGGTCATCGTTTGAAAGAGGAATCCCTTTCATAAGAAAAATCTGGTGGCTGCATTTTGTGAGTGTTTTCCTGATTTGTTTTTTCCACTGGGACCTCATAACCTCCTTAATAACACTAGCAGTTTTTATTCAAAAATGAATTCATGGTCAATCTCTGCACTTTGAATTCTGATGCCAAGTCCATCACACAAAGGCCTCTTTCATACTTATCTATGATTGCCTTTTTCAGCTCATCATTGTTTTCACCACTTTTCTCTTCTGCTTTTCTCCTGCGTCTTTCTTGGGACCCATGTGTTTTTTCTAGTGCAGTGCAGCCTGACAGTAGTCTCCAACCCACCAAACAACAACGCCAACCAACGCCAACAGGCAGGTGGAATAAACTCTGTTTTGTTTACAATAGCCGTGTGAGTCAGGTTGGTGTCCAAAGCTTTGTCCGAGAACTGAGACAAAGATTTCCCGGCATTTTGCATTCAAAACCCAATATGTTGCGTTCTGAGGCGGTTGACTTCTGGGGTTCCACTGTGATCTGAATAAATTAACCATCAAATTTATTTTTGGTTTCTGTCTTAAAACATGTAAATGTTTGGTTTAATTATCCTGATTTGTATGGCGACAGGCACATTTTAAATTGGGAAAGTTATAGATTTTGACTTCCACAGAGCACAAGTGACTTATTGACCTCCATTTTCATAACCACTGAAGTGACCAGAATCTAATTCATCCCAAAGGTTATGAGGGAGTAAGACCTTTCAAATGAAATGAAGTATGCCCTGATATTGAAAAAATATATAATAATGCAATCAATTGAATTTCCCCTGGCCCTAATTTTGAAGACCATTCTTCAAGCGGCTTCACGTCTCATTTATGGCTCAAGCCCATATTTTGCACTGCTTTGTTTGATGTTACCATTTGGCCTGTAGAGATGAAATCATTTTAAAGTCTAGCACTGTGCGTGTGCGTGTGCATGTGCGTGTGTGTGTGTGTGGGGGGGGGTTCAGTTGGTAGCACACAGACTACAGATCATTTTTACAGTACTATATGTAACTGTATCTATCAGAGTTTCAATTAGCTGTGGAGGTCAACGCTTGTTCATGAAAGCTGTGTCAGCATGTTTTGTATGTTCATAGCAGCAGCAGCAGCAGCAGCAGAAAACAGTGCTCTCTATTTCGAGTCATAGTGTTTTACAACCTTTACTCAACAATATGACTGTATTTGTAAGACACTCAAATGCAGAATAAATATCAACAAAAATGATGCCATTGTGATATTGTGTCTATGAAAGACAGTTAAAAGTACAATAAAATTATTATTATTATTATTATTATTAAATAAGTAAAATGAAATGAAATTCAAATGTATTTTGCAGCATCCTGGATTAATTGACTTAACACTTTAATATTGAGAAAAATGTGTCCAACATTTACAACAAATGACAAAGGATTACGTAATATCTCTTTTGTTTCATGTCTTGAAAAACTGTTTGTTGGAATTCAAAAAATACATGCTGTATCTTATGATTTGCAGGTGGTGGAGAGCAAGAATATGTAAAAAGTACTATATGTCTCCTCAATGCTCACAATGTGCAACAACAATCATACTTCATTGACAGCGACTGTGCCTTATGTTTATTTGCTACGCACTAAAACATTCAACTCATCACCTCCATACAGTTGCATTATGGCACACTCATTTTTGTTCCTCATGATTCCAATTTTATATTGATGTCATGAATCAATCTACAGTATGTCAACAAAGGCAGAGAAAAACATGTCAGCATCAACGTAGCAATGCTGGTGATAAATGTTCCTAGGAGGCATTCACGTGTGCTGTTGTTTTTGTGATTCTATAAGATGCCCATTGCTCATGATGAACATCCGAACAATGCATCTTACCAGACATTACCTCTCATTTCAAAGAAATAATAGGATTTCCAGCAGTCTGCGGCCGATTTCATACTTTGTTGATGAAAGATATGAAGTCAATGGTGACACTTCGGAAAAAAATATACAATATATGAAGGGTCCCAAGGATAAAAGAATGAATCTGTCACAGTCATAGTGAACAGTGAACAGCCATAGTAGAACAAACAATTAAAAAAAAATCAACTGAAATTCAATGCATATTGAATAAAGATGACATAAAAACTGAAACTAATAAATTAATTAAAAGTGAACAAGCAAGTGTGCTTTTTACAGAAGAGCACTTTTTCTGCAATTCTTTGGTGGAAAGTCATCAATTAGGTCATTGCATGACAGATGCTTCAAACTTCAAAACTACACCATCAGCAATGTGGCTTGCATTCACAGTACCGTAAGATGTAAGAAATTTTGAAATCTTGTGTACAGAGATACCCTCTGCATCTCTTGAATGCAATTCACTTCAGGTAGGCTGGACCACTTGGGGGTTGGTTCTGGGCCGCTAGCTGCTATTTGAATAGGTTTGCTTTGGACTATAATGCAAATACTTGTTACTGTAGGCTTACTATATCCCATATATTGGCTACATTTTATATACAATGAAATTATTCCATTACAACTACAAACTGGTCTACTGGTACTATTCGTTTTCATCCAATTAACGCAGACGGATTTAACAAGATACTCAATACATGTTAATTCGGGCCGCTTGCTGGATTTCCATATTGACAGAAAATGGAGACATATAAATTCATGTCTAATGAGCATCAGGTTTAAGCCACAGTTTTATTTCATTTTAATTCTTACTTGCTTACTCTCGACTAGTTGCATCATTGTACAAGTACGGGGCGTGGCGTTCCCTCTAGTCGGTCAAATGTCAAGTATTCTCATTGCTACAATCTTTGACTCTCACTTTCCTTTAGCAAATGGTGCTAATTTATGTACCTTACACAATAGCTTATGTGCAATATTTATGAGCATATTTGCTGGTCATTTGAGCAAATGCGTCTGATCATGCAAAATGTGAGTTCTGAGAAGGTGAAATGGAGAATAATAAGCCTGTTGTCGCGAGTGCACAGTGGCACCTTTTGTACAGTTTCATTCTTTTATGGAATATTCATGATTCCCAGCAATTTTATGGAGACTACATTCATTATCTAAGGCACAATTATATTTAGACGATTTGTAAATCATAATCACAACATTTTTTTAATACTGCGGTACAGTGGACACATTTGGAGTCAATATTTTGGTTTCTGTTTTTTTCCCTTGGAGATTCTTTTTCAGTCATTTACTGCAGCCATCTTCACTTGCTATCTTCAGTTTTGAAGATGCTGTAAGGGAATGGAGAGTACAGCCAAGTGCGTAGCGATAGAGACCTTTATTGCGGGCGGGGGGTAAGGTGGGCGAAGCTGGGCACCGCTGGATCGGCGATCAGGCTGGGGAAAACAAGCGGTTCTGCTGTATCTTCGCTTTCTTCACGGACGTCAGTTTGTTGTGGACCGGAGGGCGAAACAATATCACGGGACAGACGGACACTCGGGTCTGCGCTGGCGGCGTTGATATAGCGCTGTCCATGAGGCTGTGGCAGGTGGCGGCGATTCCGCTGATAGGGGGGCGTGGGCCTGTCACAGGTGGCGCCAGTACGTGACAGATGCTACACAAACAGCAGTCAAAAAAGAAGTTTATTGGGACCAAGGATAACGTGATAAGAAATTAAGCAATTGCATTGGAGCCTTTGCTTGGGCCCTAAATACATTATGATTTTCAAAAGGTCTCTAAAAACAATATTTATAATAGGGGCTTTATTCATCATCATGACTGTCTTATATTTGCATGTGTGTTTCCATCATCTTCGCTCTGACATTCTGTACCTGCATGAGTGATTATTGTTTGATAAGCTAAACAACGTGTACAGCCTCTCCAGAAGTATTATTGACTGACTCATAAAGATTTTATCTCTAGTGTCTGCTTAGCCTTCTCACACTCTCACAGGAAAAAAAATCCTCTTCAGTATCTAATATCCCGCTCATAGCTTCAGTGTACCAAAACAATTGTAGCTGTAGCTCTTTGTACGAGGCACTTGACAATGTGATGGCGACAAACAAAAGTGGTTCCTTGGTGGAGAATGAAAAGAAAAGATCTCTATTTTAAGTCAGTCACCGTGGCTGAGGTTCAAAGGTTGAACAAGAACAGACGGGGGATTGTTTCCTTAACTGGTAAAGTCCAGCCAGCCTTGTTTACTCGTAAATCACCGCCGGAGGGGGGAGGAGGAAGCATTCCCGCTTGTTTTAGCCATGCAGATTTGCTTGGCAATAGAGAGCTATAACAATCAAGATGCTTTCTTGTGGCAAGTGGAGGGAAACACTCGAATTGTATTATCTAGGGGATCAAAGCAAAGTGTCTTACAAGAATTTTGCCTCCTCTACTGATATACCCAAGTAAATGAAGTAGTATATTATATGCATTCAGTTTTGATAAATGAGGTAATAAAAGGCTAATGTGTAAGCAAAAAGCTCAGGTTCTTTTTCAAGGCTTCATTCTTCTTTATATGGTCATCTGCTCAGGGTAGAGCTAGCCCGCTAGCATGAACCCCTTTTATTGTTCACGTAATGTTGAATAATCTCGACAACTCCAGATTTAGTCTGCAAATGCACATATTTCTTGGGCCTATCTCAGCTAAAGAAAAGTAAGCTCTTCTTTTATTGATATTTCTATTTCCTACCACCATCAGTGCGGCTGCTTATGCTCTTTAGGAATTTAAATGAAAATTCAAGAGGGTAAACACCATATCATGCTGAGGACATTTTTAGAATGATTAGAGTAAGGAGAATATTTAGGTTCATAGTTGATGAATTAATTGTCCCACCATCAATCCATGGCAGTATTTTTTCTTCTTAATATCTGAAGATAATTTAGACTAAATTTCGCCAGGGTGATGGACACATTTCCATTGACCAGATTTGTTAGATCGCTACAGTGAATGAATCACACCATTCACCTTCAGTCAAATATGTGAGTGTGGATCAATAAAGACGAGAGAGATTCCCGTGAGATCAATCATTTGTCAGCCAATATCAGTACATGTTCCCGTGCTCTGATGTCAACACCACTTTGTAAAATCATGTTCTGTCACAAAATGTATTTGTTGGTGACTCTCAGTTCCAAGAACAGTGAGGGAAAACATGCAGTGCTGGATGACAAAGTGCAGTCAAACCTGTTCTTTTCAAAGTAATGCATACAGGAAATGAATGGAGGTCCCGCGTGTGTGACCGAAACCTAACTTTTAACCAAGAAGCACAGCCAAGTAAATTGGGGTTGAATGTTATTTCTTCACCTATATACACGCCCCAGAAAGGCCACACTTATCAAGCACTAATTTCTTCAGCAGAGGTCTTAGCAAAATGTAATCACAAACAACTTGTAGTATTCCCTCAAGTGACAAAATGAATGCATTGCATTTCTTACGCATGCTGAAGTCATTGATCCAGCAAATTTGTGATCGTGTGATTGTCTCTTTCAGGTACCTGTAGCAGAAAGGCGGTGGCGAGGGATGTCAGTGTTCTGTATGATGAGGCGCAACACTTGTAATATGATTTGCGATTACTAGTCCTAATATTATATTGAGAAAATGTATGTTGATGTGGTACAACATCCATCCATCCATCCATTTTCTATACCGCTTGTCCCCACGGGGGTCGCGGGTGTGCTGGAGCCTATTCCAGCACTCATCGGGCAGTAGGCGGTGCCTAAAGCTTGTTTACTGTATGTATTCTGGTACAATTCCATGTTTTCTGTTTAAAAATTAAGTCAGAATTGTAATCCAAGCACAGTAGTATTAAAGTAACATAACTTGAATAATTTTAATTACACTAACACCAATTATGGTAGTGAAGACAAAATAAAGTAAATACATATTGGTGGACTAGCTATTTGCAGGCCAGACCCCAAACAGAAAAAATGCATGGACAGATTGGATAGATCAGTAATTTTCAACCAATTTTCAACTGCTGGGGAACATCAGTGGAAGAGCTCCTGTGTGCCATGGGAAATTATCAAATTTTACTTACCGTTTTTTTCCATGTATAATGCGCTAATTTATTGTCCTAAAATCTGGGGTGCGCATTATACATGGGTACAATTTCTTTTTTTTTTTTTTTTTTTTTTTTTTTTTAATCCGGATATCATACGGAGGCCGCCATTACAGATGCGCTTTCTTCTCTGCTGTTCACTTCAAACACGCTCCATACGAACACAATGCTCTCGTATCAGACGCTTGCTCGATCACCTGCTCGTTTGCTGTCACAATGTACCCTACGCAAATCCGAAACATTTCTTCGCTATCGAGTTTGCTAGCGCATGCGCAGTGATACTGACCGGCAGAATAACATCCGGTTGTTGCCAAAGATGATCTTTTTTCTGAAATAATTTTACGTTTACGGACTTACCGTAATTTTCGGACTATAAGTCGCACCGGAGTATAAGTCGCACCAGCCATAAAATGCCCAAAAAAGTGAAAAAAAACATATATAAGTCGCTCCGGAGTATAAGTCGCATTTTGGGGGGCAATTTATTCGACAAAATCCAACACCAAGAACAGTCATGAACGAGCAACAACAGGCTAAACGATAGCTATGCTAACGTGACATAAACACAAACTAAGAGCTGAGAACGGCCCTGACGTAAAATTCAGAGTTATTCAAAAAACTATTACATAAATAACACGTTAATAAAACCATCTGCGTCACTCCAATTCATTAAATCCATCAATCGTCCTTTGTCAACAATGCGTGCGCGCCGCTGACGGCTCTTGCACTTAAAAATATTCCACAGGCCCATATAACGATATATAAATTATATATCAAATAACTATTATATAAGCAATAATGTTATCAAACCATCTGTGCACTCTAAATCATTAAATCCATCGATCAAATTCCTCGTCCTTTGTCAACATCGCCGCGCGTGCGCCCTGACGTCAGCCTCGTCGTTATTCCACAGATCTACTATATATAGATAATATATATTGTAGCGTTAACAAAGTTCAAGGAAAGACGTGGGTTTGGTAAACGGCTCTTTATTTAACAAAACAAACTTACAGGCGTGTGGCGGCGTGGACGTCCAGCCACGAAAGGGGACGAGAGCTCCATACGATAGGACCGGGCGTGCGTAGAAGCCATGACCGAGCCCCATGCACCGTCCTCGGACAGCCACCCGGCTGAGCGCCGGCCCTCGACTTCCATCCACGGAGCTGAAAGGCAGCTCGGTAGAGTAGGACCGGGCGTGCGTAAAAGCATTGTCCGAGCACCATCCACCGTCCCTGGACAGCCACCCGGCCGAGCGCCAGCGCCCGACTTCAATCCACGAAAGTGAAAGAAAGCTGGACGAGTCGATCTTTGTCCTTTATGTAAACAACCGTCGCGCTGCTGACGCGCGACCGCGACGTCGCGTCGCGCTGCTGACGTCAGCAGCGCGACGTCGCGCGTCACTCGTCCAGCTTTCTTTCACTTTCGTGGATTGAAGTCGGGCGCCGGCGCTCGGCCGGGTGGCTGTCCAGGGACGGTGGATGGTGCTCGGACAATGCTTTTACGCACGCCCGGTCCTACTCTACCGAGCTGCCTTTCAGCTCCGTGGATGGAAGTCGAGGCCCGGCGCTCAGCCGGGTGGCTGTCCGAGGACGGTGCATGGGGCTCGGTCATGGCTTCTACGCACGCCCGGTCCTATCGTATGGAGCTCTCGTCCACTTCCGTGGCTGGACGTCCACGCCGCCACACGCCTGTAAGTTTGTTTTGTTAAATAAAGAGCCGTTTACCAAACCCACGTCTTTCCTTGAACTTTGTTAACGCTACAATATAGTTATATAGTAAATCTGTGGAATAACGACGAGGCTGCCGTCAGGGCGCACGCGCGGCGATGTTGACAAAGGACGAGGAATTTGATCGATGGATTTAATGATTTAGAGTGCACAGATGGTTTGATAACATTATTGCTTATATAATAGTTATTTGATATATAATTTATATATCGTTATATGGGCCTGTGGAATATTTTTAAGTGCAAAAGCCGTCAGCGGCGCGCACGCATTGTTGACAAAGGACGATTGATGGATTTAATGAATTGGAGTGACGCAGATGGTTTCGCGCTGCTGTCGTCACTTGAAATTCAAATTACAGTAATCCCTTGCTACATTGCGGTTCGTTTATCGCGGTTTCATTTTTTTTTTTTTTGAAATTTTTTTTTTGAAATTTTTTGAAAAAAAAAAAACACATATAGTCGCTCCTGAGTATAAGTCGCCCCCCCCACCCAAACTATGAAAAAAACCGCGACTTATAGTCCGAAAATTACGGTAAGTAGGAGTCAAAATTTGGGTGCGTATTATACATGCGTACAGGCTTTTTTCCAGCATCAACATGCCATTTTTAGGGTGCGTATTATACATGGGGGCGCATTATACATGCAAGAAACGGTAATTGGCCTAAAACATATTCATTATTAACATATAATTTATTCATCTATCTATGCCAGATTTATAGAGGGAGGGAGGCAGGGAGGGATTGAAAGCCATGTGAAACAAATGCTATTTTCAAACTGTCCCTGAAGGCGACACATCACATTGCTAGATAAATTGCTTGATAGATGATTGCTAAGTTGAAAAAGAGGACAAATGAAGTTTTACGAAGGCAACATTTACATTTAAACAATAATGACAACTAAACTCGTGCAAATGGCCTGATAGCATAAACAGAAGTTTCTCCGGTTTTAATGTGTTTTCATTGCCGCGACTTTTTTGATTGGGTTTCACGTCCGTGTATAAATTAGTCATTGAGTTTCTAAGCTCTTCTGAGCCTGATGAACATTTCATCCAGGGCTGCACTGACGTGGCTGGATATTGATGGGAAAACAAAACCCTTGAGAAAAGTTAGATAAACTAAAGAAAATCTGTTAAGGGTTTAAAAAAGCAATTTGAAAATGCCAATTGGTAGTGTTGAAACTTTTATAAAGAAGTTGTTGATTGCAAGCCAGTCAGGTAAATCTTTGTTGGGGATGAAAAGGGGGGAGGGGGCAATTTCAGCAAAAATATATATTTTTATTCCAAGATTCACAATGAGGTATCTGAGCAAAAATGGGCTGCACAGACAAGTTACCAGAAAAAAAGCCATTTATGCACCAATGCCTACTTTACATGTCAAGCAGCAACTACCGTTTTTTTCCATGTATAATGCGCCCCCATGTATAATACGCACCCTACAAATGGCATGTCAATGCTGGAAAAAAGCCTGGACCCATGTATAATACGCACCCAAATTTTGACTTTTTTTTTTTTTTTTTTTTTTTTAAAGTCCCAATGATCGTCACACACGCATCTGGGTGTGGTGAAATTTGTCCTCTGCATTTGACCCATCCCCGTGTGATTTTGATCCATCCCTTGGGGGAGAGGGGAGCAGTGAGCAGCAGCGGCGCCGCGCTTGGGAATCATTTGGTGATCTAACCCCCCAATTTCAACCCTTAATGCTGAGTGCAGAGCAGGGAGGCAATGGGTCCCATTTTTATAGTCTTTGGTATGACCCGGCCGGGTTACTTAAGTCCGTAAACGTAAAATTATTTCAGAAAAAAGATCATCTTTGGGAACAACCGGATGTTATTCTGCCGGTCAGTATCACTGCGCATGCAGTAGCAAACTCGATAGCGAAGAAATATGTGAGCCTCTCAACGGGATCACCAATATTTGAGTGATGTTCCAGTTATTTATCACAATTAGACAACCAAGACTTGAAGGCCCTGCAGCGCATTGTGAAAACGGCTAGTAAGACTATTGGTGCTTCTCTTCCCTCCTTGAAGGACATTTACACCTCCCATCTCACTCGCAAGGCGACCAAGATTGTGAGTGATGTGAGTCACCCCGCTCACTCTTTGTTTGAACTTCTGCCCTCTGGGAGGCGGTACAGGAGCCTGCGCTCCCGCACCACCAGACTTTCCAACAGCTTCGTACTCCAGGCTGTTAGGCTCCTGAACTCGCTCCCCCTTTCAGCGTAGCGTCCTGTTCTTGCTGTATGCTCACTGGCTCGGTTTTGCCCCTCATATTCAATGGGTTATTGGTCTGTTTTTATTCATCGCTCATTTTATTTTATTTTATTTATTATTTATTATTTGTGGTTTGTGCCTTCTTGTTTTTGTTTTGTGTCGCCTACTTGTATGTCTCGTCACCGTGGGATGGAGGAAACGGAATTTCGGTTTCTTTGTGTGTCTTGACATATGAAGGGATTGACAATAAAGCTGACTTTGACTTTGACTTTGACTTTGAGTTTACCAAGTCTGTGTTTTGAGTTCCTCCAATAAACCCTGGTCCAAGCTGCACTTGGTCGCCCCGCTCCTCTCCACACTCCATCCGTGACAAGATTTTCTTCAAAAATTGTTGTACCATGATTTTCTTAAAAAAAAATAAAAAAAATAAAAATAAATAATTGTACCCATGTATAATGCGCACCCCAGATTTTAGGACAATAAATTAGTTACATTTTGCGCATTATACATGGAAAAAAACGGTACTCCAAAACCCCTGAAATGAAGTCATTTGGAGGGACGAAGATGAAAATTTACCTTGACAGCTCCAGAAATGTTTCGAGAGATGTCAACAATGGTTAGGCCAAAAAGTGCATCCCTATTGGGAAATATGCTGGTGGATCTCTAATGTTTTGGGGCACAGATAATACCAACAGAAAATACTGAAAGAGTTTGTATTCAGTGCGGAAGCTGTGAATGAGGCGTACTCGAACATGACGGTAATCAAATTCACTCAAGCTTCAATGGCTGCAGCTTAAAAAACTGAAGGTTCTGGTGGGGCCATCACAGTCTTAATATCATTCAGTTACCATTGGGGGATCTCAAATGTGCCGTTCTTGTAAGATTACACAGGACTTGGAAACTTTTTGTCCAAAAGTGTTTCCACATAGGAGAATAATGTTATTGATGTCTGAATGTTTGTAAATGCTTGTGGGTGTTGTTTCGTTGCTTGTGTAAACCACAATCAGTTGGCTTGTATATGAAATGTGCTGTATAAACAAACCTAAAAGGGCCTCTACTATCATGAAAGACTGCTAGACGTCATTAATGTTAAGAGGGCAGTATTCAAAACTCAAAAGTATGCAAACATTTGAACGAGGACCATCTTGTTAATTTATTTGTGTGTTTTTTCAAATTATTGTGCTATTCTGAAGTCCCATTAAAAATCAAATGTTTTGCCTGATCATTTGTTTCTTTTGAACAGTGGTACACATCGTGCATATTCTGCCAAATCATTGGAACTTATAACTACAACTCTCCATATCTGCACAGTACATGTTGTAGGTGAACTAAATGAATTCATACACACATCTCTATGTACATCTACACATCGTGGAAACATGTTTGTCTCTTAAATACTACATAATTACATTATGTAATTGTGTGTGTCCTACCATAAAGACAGAGAAAACTACAAACATCTTTCCTTACATACTGTATTCATAATGTAAACAATTTCTCTATCTAGTCACATACACACTGAATGTAAAGGCATCTCTATTCAAACATATACAATGATATAGTCAACATATTCACTTTTCTCAAGTTTTTGTGAAAATGTGTGAAAACTGACAAGATAAATCATTTCAATACATTTATCAATGTTAATGAATTAATTCAACCTGCAACCTGTCAACTGGTTTGTTTTATTTTTCCTACATTTAAAAACGATCAAATATTGTCATTGCGCATGTGTGCAAAGCCTCAAGTCAACTTTATTCAAAATGCCGTGACCAAGTGCTTTGTACATAGGATTGAACATAAAAGACTTTCAATGAAATAATAACCAAATTGTTTTTGAAAAATAGGTAGTAAGAGGGATAGGCAGATAGATGGGAGGGCTGCACAATATATTGGAAACAAATACCGTTATCACTATAATGGCCATTGCATTATGCAAATCGTATAGATGTGCAACAAGTGGCATATGGATTTTTATTCTTTTGTCTGACCCGCCAGAAACAACCTGAAATGTGGATTGCCATCCAATAGATCAGGGCTGGCCAACCAGTCAGAGACTAAGAGCCACATTTTTTACTGTGTTACCGCAAAGAGCCACATTATACACATGAGCACACATGAACATCACCCCATCCCTTCCTCTTACACACACACACACACACACACACACACACGCACGCACGCACGCACGCACACACACACACACACACACACCTCCTGTCCCTCCTCCTTTGCGGGACTTCACCTCATGCACATGCGCGTTTGACCAAAATACCATATTGAACTCAAGCGAGGCAAACACGCACAAAAAATAAACACAAATGTTGATATGAACGTAAAAGAGCTGCATGAAACCCGGCAAAGATCCGCATGCGGCTCGCGAGCCACGTGTTGGACATCCCTGCAATAGATGAACAGTATCTAGAGCATTACAATGAATTCACTAATAATTGCTAAATTTGCCAATATTCTTTCATTAGATAATAAAAATGACATTTATTTAGGTGCATAAAATATCGCAATGTCCATCCATCCACTTATCCTTACGAGTGTCACTGGTGTGCTGGAGCCTACCCCAGCTGACTTCGGGCAGTATAAAATATACACCAATCAGCCAGCCATTCGCAGGACACCGAGAGACGAACAACAATTTACACCCACACTCACACCCATGGGCAATTTGGAGTGCTCAATTAGCCCTCCCATGTCTTTGGAATGTAGGATTAAACAGGAGTAGCCAGAGGAAAACCAAGCAAGCACGGGAGAACATGCAAACTCCACACAGGAAGGCCAGAGCCGGAATTGAACCAAAGTCGAACCTCAACCTCTGCACTGTGAGGCGGATGTGCTAAGTGCCCAGTGCCCCGTTGTGCCGCCTAATACAATGTCGCGATTGCTGTATCTCAGCACTCACATCATGTGGTTTTTCTTTTCAATATTGTGCAGCCCTAGCTTCACAAATAGACATTGCTACAAACTGCATATGACTGGTGGAAGTCTATGTACTAAACTGTTTCCTTTTAGATTAAATCAGCTCCAACAAGCACGCCAATCAATGGTCCCAAAACTGAACCAAGAAAAAAACGTCTGCATTTATTTTTCTGATTTGCTTACATTTAAATGTTTCCTTATAAATATTTTTTTTGCTTATAAATAAATGTCCTGTAATTAAATAAAAATTTGTGCCTTAGCCATGTTCAATATAGATGTGATTTAGGTGATTTATTGTGCTACATGTCACTGTAACGGGCTGTAAAATTTGAAGATGTGTATACGTGAATGGGAGCTGAAGCTGAGAACAATATGTACAGTGTCGCACTTAAAATTACGACAGAGGTCTGAAACTCCGTGAGTCGTCACCTTATCGTGGTGGAGGGGTTTGCGTGCCCCTATGATCCTAGGAGCCATGTTGTCTGGGGCTTCATGCCCCTGGTAGGGTCACCCATGGCAAACGGGTCCTAGGTGAGGGGCCAGACAAAGCACGGCTCACACGAGCCCCTTATGATGAATAACATGAATGGATTTGGTTTTCCCTCGCCCGGACGCGGGTCACCGGGGCCCCCCTCTGGAGCCAGGCCTGGAGGCAGGGCTCGAAGGCGAGCGTCTGGTGGCCGGGCCTTCGCCCATGGGGCCCGGCCGGGCACAGCCCGAAAAGGAAACGTGGGTCCCCCTTCCCATGGGCTCACCACCTGTGGGAGGGGCCAAAGGGGTCGGGTGCAGTGTAAGCTGGGCGGCGGCCAAAGGCAGGGACCTTGGCGGTCTGATCCCTGGCTGCAGAAGCTGGCTCTTGGGACATGGAATGTCACCTCTCTGGCTGGAAAGGAGCCCGAGCTGGTGTGCGAGGCAGAAAAGTTCCGACTAGACATAGTCGGACTTGCCTCCACGCACAGTTTGGGTTCCGGTACAAGCCCTCTCGAGAGGGGCTGGACTCTCTTCCACTCTGGAGTTGCCCACGGTGAGAGGCGTTGAGCAGGTGTGGGTATACTTATTCCCCCCCGGCTGGGCGCCTGCATATTGGGGTTAACCCCGGTGAACGAGAGGGTAGCCTCCCTCCGCCTACGGGTGGGGGGACGGGTCCTGACTGTTGTTTGTGTCTATGCACCAAACGGCAGCTCAGAGTACCCACCCTTCTTGGAGTCCCTGGAGGAAGTGCTGGAGAGCGCTCCTTCTGGGGACTCCATCATTCTACTGAGTGACTTCAATGCTCACGTGGGCAATGACAGTGAGACATGGAAGGGCGTGATTGGGAGGAACGGCCCCCCCGATTTGAACCCGAGCGGTGTTCTATTATTGGACTTCTGTGCTCGACACGGATTTTCTATAATGAACACCATGTTCAAACATAAGGGTGTCCATGTGTGCACTTGGCACCAGGACACCCTAGGCCGCAGTTCGATGATCGACTTTGTAGTCGTGTCATCGGATTTGCGGCCGCATGTTTTGGACACTCGGGCAAAGAGAGGGGCGGAGCTGTCAACTGATCACCACCTGGTGGTGGGTTGGCTCCGATGGTGGGGGAAGATGCCCGTCCGACCTGGCAGACCCAAACGCTCTGTGAGGGTCTGCTGGGAACATCTGGCAGAATCCCCTGTCAGGAAGAGCTTCAACTCCCACCTCCGGCAGAGCTTTTCCCACGTCCCGGGGGAGGCGGGGGACATTGAGTCCGAGTGGACCTTGTTCCGCACCTCCAGTGTTGAGGCGGCCGACCGGAGCTGTGGCCGTAAGGTCATTGGTGCCTGTCGTGGCGGCAATCCCCGAACCCGCTGGTGGACACCGGCGGTAAGGGATGCCGTCAAGCTGAAGGAGTCCCATCGGGCCGTTTTGGCCTACGGGACTCCGGAGGCAGCTGACAGGTACCAGATGGCCAAGCGGAACGCGGCTTCGGCGGTTGCTGAGGCAAAAACACGGGCGTGGGAGGAGTTTGGCGAGGCCATGGAGAATGACTTCCGGACGGCTTCGAGGAAATTCTGGTCCACCATCCGGCGTCTCAGGAGGGGGAAGCAGTGCAACGTCAACACTGTTTACAGTGGGGATGGCGTGCTGCTGACCTCGACTCGGGACGTCGTGTGTCGGTGGGGAGAATACTTCGAAGACCTCCTCAATTCCACCTACACGCCTTCCATTGTGGAAGCAGGGCCTGGGGACTCTGAGGCGGACTCTCCAATCTCTGGGGTCGAAGTCACTGAGGTAGTTAAAAAACTCTTCGGTGGCAAGGCCCTGGGGGTGGATGAGATCCGCCCGGAGTTCTTAAGGGCTCTGGATGTTGTGGGGCTGTCATGGCTGACACGCCTCTACAACATTGCATGGACATCGGGGACAGTGCCTCTGGATTGGCAGACTGGGGTGGTGGTTCCCCTCTTTAAGAAGGGGGACCGGAGGGTGTGTTCCAATTACAGGGGAATTACACTCCTCAGCCTCCCTGGTAAGGTCTATTCAGAGGTGCTGGAGAGGAGGGTCCGTCGGGAGGTCGAACCTCGGATTCAGGAGGAGCAGTGTGGCTTTCGTCCTGGCCGTGGAACAGTGGACCAGCTCTTCACCCTCAGCAGGATCCTCGAGGGTGCATGGGAGTTCGCCCAACCAGTCCACATGTGTTTTGTGGACTTGGAGAAGGCGTTCGACCGTGTCCCTCGGGAGGTTCTGTGGGGGGTGCTTCGGGAGTACGGGGTACCGAGCCAACTGATAAGGGCGGTTCGGTCCCTGTATCACCGATGCCAGAGTTTGGTCCGCATTTCCGGCAGTAAGTCGGATTCGTTCCCAGTGAGGGTTGGACTCCGCCAAGGCTGCCCTTTGTCACCGATTCTGTTCATAATTTTTATGGACAGAATTTTTAGGCGCAGCCGAGGCGTTGAGGGGGTCCGGTTTGGGGACCTCAGCATCGCGTCTCTGCTTTTTGCAGACGATGTGGTGCTGTTGGCTTCTTCAGGCCGTGCTCTCCAGCTCTTGCTGGAGCGGTTCGCAGCCGAGTGTGAAGCGGTCAGGATGAGGGTCAGCACCTCCAAATCCGAGTCCATGGTCCTCAATCGGAAAAGGGTGGAATGCCCTCTCCGGATCGGGGATGAGATCCTGCCCCAAGTGGAGGAGTTTAAGTATCTTGGGGTCTTGTTCACGAGTGAGGGGAGGGTAGAGCGCGAGATCGACAGGCGGATCGGTGCAGCGTCGGCAGTAATGCGGACTCTGTACCAGTCCGTCGTGGTAAAGAGAGAGCTGAGCCAAAAGGCAAAGCCCTCAATTTACCGGTCGATTTACGCTCCTACCCTCACCTATGGTCACGAGCTATGGGTCGTGACCGAAAGAACGAGATCCCGGATACAAGCGGCCGAAATGAGTTTGTTCCGCAGGATGTCCGGGCTCTCCCTTAGAGATAGGGTGAAAAGCTCGGTCATCCGGGAGAGACTCGGAGTAGAGTCGCTGCTCCTCCACGTTGAGAGGAGCCAGATGAAGTGGCTCGGGCATCTCATCAGGATGCCTCCTGGACGCCTCCCTGGGGAGGTGTTCCGGGCATGTCCCACCGGTAGGAGACCCCGGGGACGACCCAGGACGCGCTGGAGAGACTATGTCTCTCAGCTGGCCTGGGAACGCCTTGGGATCCCCCGGGATGAGCTGGATGAAGTGGCTGGGGAGAGGGAAGTCTGGGAGTCCCGCCTGAAGCTGCTGCCCCCGCGACCCGACCCCGGATAAGCGGAAGAAGATGGATGGATGGATGGATGGATGGATGGATGGATGGATGGATGGATGGATGGATGGATGGATGGATGGATGGATGGATGGATGGATGGATGGATGGATGGATGTCTGAAACTTTCATCATAGCTTCAGGATGTGAAAAAAATCCTGGAAATCACATTTTAGGATTTTGAGAATTTTTTGTAAATTATGGTGGAACCTAAGTATTTGGTCAATTACAGACACGCTGACTTGAGGCTTCATGCAAGATAACATCCCGTGGGATCAAAATGATCATGCTTCAGCCAGTTCATTCTAGGCACATCTGAATTTTACCAGAGATCATATGCATGATCCAGGAAATGATTGTGAGATTATCACGTGAGCAGATGAAACCAAAATAGAACTTTTTGGCACAAACTCCACTCATCGTGTTTGAAGGAAGAAGAATGTTGAGCTGCATCCTAAGAACACCATACCTCCTGTAAAGCACGAGGGTGAAAACATTGTGCTTTGGGGCTGTTTTTCTGCAAATGGGACAGACGACTGATCGGCGTTAAGGAAAGCATTAATGGGCCCATGTAACGTGAAATTTGGAGCCAAAACTTCCTTCTGGACTATTGAAGATGAAATGTGGCTGGGTCTGCCAGCATGACAATGGTCCCACACTCAAAATGCAGGAGCGGCTCAGAAAAAAACATTTTAAACATCTGCAGTGGCCAAGCCAGTCTCTGGAGCTGAACCCCAGAAAATAAACTTGTGGACTAAATTGAATGCCAGTGTTGTCCAGCAACAGCTCCAAGACATCGCTGCTCGAGAGGAGAACTGCCTAGGCTACAATACCAGCTACTGTGTGCAAATATGGTGAAGGTTTGTCCTCTGTTATTGCCCGAAAAAGTTAATATGACAAAGCATTAAATTGACCTGCACATAACAGCCCTCTATAATTTGGCCCTGCCCAATCAGACTGAACTCCTCTACTGCCACAACCCAACTCGCACCTTCCATTCTGCCAACACCAGCCTCCTGTCTCCCCCTTGGTCCGGACCAAATACAAAACCAGGCTAGACAGGGCCCTTTCCATCGCCGCTCCTACTCTCTGGAACGCACTCCCACAAGTCATCCGAGACGACCTCTCTCTCACTCACCACTTTAAAAAGAAAGCTGCTGAAAAGCCAGCTTTTCAACATTGCTTATGATTGCTTCCTCTTTTCCTTATTTTTTCCTATCCCACTCACTTATATTTTTTCTGGAAGGCGTATTTGAGTTCTGTGTCACGTCAAGTATGGTGAAGGTGGACGTGCTAGCCAGTCAACCACCATGCCACCTATTATTATTATTATCATTATTATTATTATTATTGTTACTGAACAATATGAAGGCCCAGGTATGCTAAAATTGGAATCTTTTGATCACTACTTGCATGATGTAACTCGCATTGTTGCCGGAGCTGAAGTTTTAAAGCTGACAGATCATGTTATAAAGTCTTCCGTTTTACATTTTACTCATTCAGTTGTAGTGAATATAAAGTAGAACGGCAAATATTTAGCCTGAATTCCTCGTCATCATATTATCTGTTCTGAGGAGGGCTAAGAGTAAAGCTTTTGGTGCGGTCTCTTTAAATGCAAATGAGAAACTTCACACCCCACCCACTCCAGGCCACAAGATGTGTGCCTTCCTTTCCGGTTGGACATATTTGTAATTTTTTAGCGGAAGTAAAGTTTAAGTAGTAGACTTTTTGATTGATTAAAAGACGTCAACAGCAGACTTGTCAATCCAACCATACATAACACAGAATAAATCCCCTCACAGTATTTATGAACACGTCATGTAAACAAGCACTGCAGTCAAGCTACGAAGCAAGCTAACGATAGCGCTAGTGTTAGCGAGAAGCTAACAAATGCATTCAACACATTATTGTGTTCTCCAAGAATAAAACAGCACCTTCGATGCAATTCATCTGATACAACTACTCAAAATAAATCCACACGTGGAAACAGAGCGCACAGCACTAAAATCAGCAGAAAGACTGATGCTAATGCCATAAACACGAGGGCATCATAGACACGCAATAATATGAACGTGAAATACAGTTTATTATTTTTGTGTCATCTCAAGCTTACCGCTTTATTGAAACGTCGCTTCCATAGATTGGAGGAACTGAAGCCCCAATGAAACAGTCTTTTGGGGAATCCTCATCTATACTGAGAAGAGAAATGCTTTGCACAGACAAGGAGGACTTTGCCCACAGATGTGGGAATTTCGTACTTAAAAATTAAATTTGACCAGGCAGTTCTTTGAGCTTCTGATGCTGGGGAATGGTAGAATGTGTCGATTAATTCATCCAACTACATTTTGATGTCTCCACTTGGGCATCCTTGAGTTGTTTGGACTACAAAAGTCTCTCCAAGTAGTAAAGATGGCGGATTTGAGAAACCGTTTGGAAACACATACTGTATTTTTCGGACTAAAAGTCGCTCCGGAATATAGGTCGCATTAGCCATAAAATGCACAATAACGTGAAAAAAAACATATATGAGTCGCTCCGGAGTATAAGTCGCATTTTGGGGGAAATTTATTCGACAAAATCCAACACCAAGAACAGACATGAACGAGCAACAACAGGCTAAACGATAGGTATGCTAACGTGACATAAACACAAACGAAGAGCTGAGAACGGGCCTGACGTAACATTCAGAGTTATTCAAATAACTATTATATAAATAACACGTTTATAAGATCATCTGTGTCACTCCAATTCATTAAATCCATCGATCGTCCTTTGTCAACAATGGGTGCGCGCCGCTGACGGCGCTTGCACTTCAAAATATTCCACAGGCCCATATAACGATATATAAATTATATATCAAATAACTATTATATAAGCAATAATATTATCAAACCATCTGTGTCACTCCAAATCATTAAATCCATCTATCAAATTCCTCGTCCTTTGTCAACAACGCTGCACGTGCGCCCTGACGTCAGCCTCGTCGTTATTCCACAGATCTAGTATATAACTATATTGTAGCGTTAACAAAGTACAAGGAAAGGCGTGGGTTTGGTAAACGGCTCTTTATTTAACAAAACAAGAGTTCAACGAGCCAACAACGTCTGAACTGTAACGATAAAAACACATACAAATTGCTACACGAAATAAAATATATCAAAAAACTATAACGTAAACAGTTCACCGCCACACGGCCCCAAGCACCGGCGTCGACTTCCATCCCCGGAGGTGGCACTTCCAGCCACGGAGGTGGAAGAGAGCTCCATAGAACAGGACCGGGCGTGCGTAAAAGCCATGTCCGAGCCCCATCCACCGTCCCCGGACAGCCACCCGGCCGAGCGCCGGCCCCCAACTTCCATCCACGGAGATGAAAGAGAGCTCCATAGAGTAGGACCGGGCGTGCGTAAAAGCCATAATAGTTTTTCAAACCTTCTGTGTCACTCCAAATCATTAAATCCTTCAAACTCTTCGACCTCCGTGTCACTTACTAACAAAGCCGCTAATGATGCCGGTAGTGCGTGGGTCCCTTCGTCATCTTCGTCATCCCGTGATCGAATCTTTGTCCTCTATGTAAACAACCAGCGTGCCGCGCTGCTGACGTCACTTGAAATTCAAATTACAGTAATCCTTTGCTACATCGCGGTTCATTTATCGCGGTTTCACTTTTTTTTTTTTTAAATTTTGAAAATTTATGAAGAAATTCACATATAAGTCGCTCCTCAGTATAAGTAGCCCCCCCCACCCAAACTATGAAAGAAACCGCGACTTAGTCCGAAAAATACGGTAAGTGTTGATTTTTTGCCTGCAAAAATAACACAACCAAACCACTATATTGGGTGCAGAACAGATTAGCATGATAAAAAACAAATGGCAAATGGTAAGAAAACTTTGGAAAAGTACCCCCCAAAACAGATTTTACTTAGCTAAGCTGCTGTAACAGGTTATCAACACACAGACGCCTCTTTATATTCCCTCCACTACTCAGTCCAACTGGGATATGTGTGGCTCTGTTATCATAATAATCATCACATTTGAACTTATGTTAAACAGGAGTCAAAACACCACCTCGAACCACTTAAAGTCCCCCCGATTAAGCCCAAATAAATTGCAGATGTTCTAGAAGGCTTTTGCTCACATTTGTTTTGCTTTCTAGCAGAATCCTGAAGGTTTTGTGCTCATGCAGACTGCTATTTCAAATTGATCCTAATTCCTTCCATTTTGTCAAAGGCGCCAGTTCCATCTGAAGAAAAACAGCCCCAAAGCATGATGCTGCAGCAGCCATGCTACACAGCTCATATTCTATTCTTCAAGAGCAGTGATGAGTTTGTGCGCAAACATACCTTTTGAAATGGTCGCCCAGAAGTTCAGCCTCAATTTGATCGGCCCATAAAACATTTTCTCATGTTTATTGCAGATTTTTTCAATGATAACCCCATCAAATTATACAAACATCGTACACTACGGCATTCTGAAAGGTACGTACCAGTATGATTCAAGTATCTGCTATTTTTGTGACTTGTCGCGAGACATGTCTGACATCATTGCCATGCAGTCCCCACACTGTGGAACTCCCTCCCCGACCACCGAAGAGCACCCCAATCCACTGACTCTTTCAAAACCGGACTTAAAACTCACCTCTTTTTTGTTTTATACTTGTCCTTGCTTTGTTTTCTTGTTTTTATTTGCCATATAGCACTTTGAGATTCCCCTGAATGTAAAGTGCGTTATAAATATAATGTATTATTATTATTATTATTGATTTGAGTTGGGTTTTTTTTGGTCATTTTTATCTTCTTGGATATCATCCAGACCATCCGGATGGGAAAATGTGTCACAATGATAACACACATGCCAAAGTCTTTACTCAGATGCAACCAGAGAGCACACATTAAGTTCACAGGATTAACGTTGTGTGGCAGTTGAGTGATTCCTGCTGTATTTGAACAGAAGTTTGAGTAAGAAACCATGCGTTTTACATTTCACTCCCTAACTGTTTTTTGGTTTTGGTTTGTTGGCAAATACATTCATGCTTTAATTTGATTACCACGCCTTTGCATAAAAGTAGAAACAAATGCACAAATTCTGCCCAGACTGGAAGAATGACAAATATTTGCTAGAATTAGTTCCTTGTGTTTGCTTTGACCTGCTGGAAGTCCCTTGCTGATTTCAACAAATATTGTTTTGCTCTTCTGGTCTTATGATGTTTCACAAATGCAAAAGCAGTAAAAAGCGTCAACACAAGAATGAAAAGTGGAAGTGAATTTTGAGGCCCTTGCATTTCCTTTCATTTCCCTGAAGAAATAACGGCTCCAGGTACTGTTCTTCATGCATCGCAGGAAAAATCTAAAATGGGGAAGTAGAAGGTGAAAGCTGGGTCATCAGAGCGACACCACAACTACTAAGAAACATAGAGTAAAAACATTTGAAAAATGAATGAAGGAGATACAATGCAGTGCAACAGGTGACAGGATGAAGTTCAAATGAAATGTCAAGTCGCAGACTGACGCTGACCTACTTTGCAAAAGTGGTGCGATTCTGCCTCCATATGACAGGATGCAGGAAGGTAAATATCACAGATTGAGGAAGCCAGTCATGATTAATCAAACATACAGACTCCTTTTGCAAAACAGCGTGGCACTCAACAAGCAGGACCTGCATTCACTAGTCTTTGCCAAGAGGGCGAGAGAGTATGCCAGGGCAGTAATGAGTGTGGAGAATTTATTCATCCACTTCTAAATATGCACAAAGAAATAAAAGAAGTGTCTTTTCAGCAGACACTACATCAGTACTTGACACTAAACCTTGTAGTATGTGTATCCAAGTGCAAAGTAAACAATTAAATTCTATCTATCTATCTATCTATCTATCTATCTATCTATCTATCTATCTATCTATCTATCTATCTATCTATCTATCTATCTATCTATCTATCTATCTATCTATCTATCTATCTATCTATCTCAGCTGATTGAAGGACTCTGAGTGACGCTACGTGACTTGCCACATGAATGAGAAGAGCAGGGAGGACTTGATTGGATCTCCTTCTGCGTCACGAGTCATATGGACCTCTCTAAGAGCTCATTGTCAGGCGCAGGGCTGAAGAACAGTGCCTGTGGCACCAGCACATGGACCTCCATGGAGCATCATTGATTCCCGGTGTAGCACAAAATGTTTTTCACAGTCGAGTAGATAAAGGGCTTCTTTGTTAATTAATTTATTTAAATGCTATGACCTAACCTCCTGAAAGTACAGCGAGCATGAGCAAAGCTTTCCTTTAAATTACTATATGTATGAAGAGGTTGGAGCAGGATATTTTGTGCACCAAAACCCAGGCAGGTATTCACTTATGAATACCATACTACAATATCCTTTTAAGTTCACGCTTGAATACAGCACGGTGAATGTGGATGTGTAATTATCAAATACAAGGAATGGAGGTTGATCCGTTGCTTTCTCACTTGGGTAATTCCAGTTTCAAATCCTGAAATCCACACTTGGTCTATCAACTGTATCCTATGCACACTAGTAATACTTATGAAACAAAGCAACAGGACCACACTGGAGATATTTAAACGCTGCAGACTATCATCTTTGCTTGTGACTTTACTTTTTTGTGAATCAATGTATAGATGGCTAGATTGGTGATGGTTTTATTCTGCTTGTCTGTTAAAGATTGTAGGAATCCATCAGTAGTTTTAATTTGTTCATCAACTATACAACTGGAAACACTCTACTAAAAGGTGAACCAATATTTTTTCTTAACTACTGTCCTACCTCAACATACAAAATTAATTTGTTCCAGGACCTTGTTCATGTTTAATTGTTCATCTGTTAAAACACTTTTGTCCATAAAAATACATGTAACAGATTTAATAATAAATATATTATATATAGTATATGTATGTATGTATGTATATATAGATATATATATATCTATATATACATACATACATACATACATATATGTATATATATATATATATCCATCCATCCATTTTCTGTACTGCTTAGTCCCCACGGTGGTCGCGGGCGTGCTGGAGCCTATCCCAGCCGTCATCGGGCAGTAGGCGGGGGACACCCTGAACCGGTTGCCAGCCAATCGCAGGGCACACAGAGACAAACAACCATACGCACTCGCACTCACACCTAGGGACAATTTGGAGTGCTCAATCGGCCTACCAAGCATGTTTTTGGGATGTGGGAGGAAACCGGAGTGCCCGGAGAAAACCCACGCGGGCCCGGGGAGAACATGCAAACTCCACACAGGGAGGGCCGGAGGTGGAATCGAACCGCACCCTCCTAATTGTGAGGCGGACGTGCTACCCAGTGCGCCACCGAGCCGCCATATATATATAAAAAAACGGTATATATATACCGTTTTTTTCCATGTATAATGCGCAAAATTTAACTAATTTATTGTCCTAAAATCTGGGGTGCGCATTATACATGGGTACGATTTTTTTTAAATTTTTTTTTTTTTTTTTTTTGTGAAGAAAATCATGGTACAACAATTTTTGAAGAAAATCTTGTCACGGATGGTTCTTTACAACGTCACTTTCCTCTCCTTTCATTTTAACCTAACTGATCGCGGTGGTGCCTTTCTGGGCAGTCGGAGAAATCAACGGCAACAAAAAAAATACATCCAGCCTAGTTAAGAAATCACCAGAAAGATCACCATGACAATTGTGAATAATAAATAAATAATTATTATATATATTATATATATTATTATTATAATAATAAATAATTGTGATAAATAACTGGAACATCACTCAAATATTGGTGATCCCGTTGAGAGTCTCACATATTTCTTCGCTATCGAGTTTGCTACTGCATGCGCAGTGATACTGACCGGCAGAATAACATCCGGTTGTTCCCAAAGATGATCTTTTTTCTGAAATAATTTTATGTTTACGGACTTAAGTAACCCGGCCGGGTCATACCAAAGACTATAAAAATGGGACCCATTGCCTCCCTGCTTGGCACTCAGCATTAAGGGTTTGAATTGGGGGGTTAGATCACCAAATGATTCCCGAGCGCGGCGGCGCTGCTGCTCACTGCTCCCCTCTCCCCCAGGGGATGGATCAAAATCACACGGGGATGGGTCAAATGCAGAGGACAAATTTCACCACACCCAGACGCGTGTGTGACGATCATTGGGACTTTAAAAAAAAATAAAAATAAATTAAAAAAAAAAAAAAAAAAAAAAGAAAAAAGTCAAAATTTGGGTGCGTATTATACATGGGTACAGGCTTTTTCCCAGCATCAACATGCCATTTTTAGGGTGCGTATTATACATGGGGGCACATTATACATGGAAAAAAACGGTAATTAAATAAAAAAATAATATACGGCTATTTTGTTAAAAAATATATATATACCGTAATTTTCGGACTATAAGTCGCACCGGAGTATAAGTCGCACCAGCCATAAAATGCCCAAAAAAGTGAAAAAAAACATATATAAGTCGCTCCGGAGTATAAGTCGCATTTTGGGGGGCAATCTATTCGACAAAATCCAACACCAAGAACAGCCATGAACGAGCAACAACAGGCTAAACGATAGCTATGCTAACGTGACATAAACACAAACTAAGAGCTGAGAACGGCCCTGACGTAAAATTCAGAGTTATTCAAAAAACTATTACATAAATAACACGTTAATAAAACCATCTGCGTCACTCCAATTCATTAAATCCATCAATCGTCCTTTGTCAACAATGCGCGAATGAAAGACAGCTCGAGTGACGCGTGAGCAGCCCTTCAGCAAAGCGCCAATCACATGTGCTTCTTCTTCTACTACTACTTTGGGATTTGGCTTCATAGAGATACATAGAAACACTAGATGATCGCTTTAGCTGGTTGACGACGTGCAGACCTGTCCACCATCTTGAACCGGGAGTCACGGGAAATGGTCATGCTGACGTCAGCAGCGCGACGCGACGTCGCGGTCGCGCGTCAGCAGCGCGGCGGTTGTTTACATAAAGGACAAAGATCGACTCGTCCAGGGACGGTGGATGGGACTCGGACAATGCTTTTACGCACGCCCGGTCCTCCTCTACCGAGCTGTTTTTCACCTCCGTGGATGGAAGTCGAGGGCCGGCGCTCAGCCGGGTGGCTGTCCGAGGACGGTGGATGGGGCTCGGTCATGGCTTTTACGCACGCCCGGTCCTATCGTATGGAGCTCTCTTCCCCTTCCGTGGCTGGAAGTCCACGCCGCCACACGCCTGTAAGTTTGTTTTGTTAAATAAAGAGCCGTTTACCAAACCCACGTCTTTCCTTGAACTTTGTTAACGCTACAATATAGTTATATAGTAGATCTGTGGAATAACGACGAGGCTGACGTTTGTCTGATCGCGGTCTGTTTCGTGTGTGCGCCGTTTGATTGATAGCTTCGGCGCGCTCCTTTAAGTTTGCCTCGCATTGAACGAGGAGCCGTTGCGCAGCGGCACGGCAACTAACTTTTGCCAGCAATTGTATTTTGTTGTCTTGATGACTTATGTTTGTTGTGTTGCCGAGAGTATTTCATTCATGGTTACCGTATTTTCCGCCCTATAAGGCGCACCTAAAAACCTATATTTTTATCAAAAGTCGACAGTGCGCCTTATAGCCCGGTGCGCCTTATATATGGATCAATACAGTAAGCAGCCACTGGCTGATTTCATTTTCCCCCGTAGAAGAAGAAGCGCGCGGTAGAAGAAGAAGCGCGCGGTAGATTCAAATTCCATTTGTTTGTTTACGTGCAGACCCCAAAATGGCTCCTACTAAGAGACACGCCTACGACGCAGTTCAAACTCAAGGCGATCAGTCACGCAGTAGAACACGGGAATAGAGCAGCAGCCAGGGAATTTAACATTAATGAATCAATGGTGCGGAAGTGGAGGAAGCAAGAAGACGACCTGCGCCAAGTAAAGAAAACTAAACGGAGTTTCTGAGGGTGCAAGGCGAGATGGCTAACGTTGGAGGACAAACTCGAACAGTGGGTTGTTGAACAGAGAGCAGCAGGTAGAAGTGTCAGTACAATCACTATTCGAATGAAGGCAACAGCGCTAGCAAGCGAACTTAACATTAACGATTTTAAAGGCGGTCCTTCTTGGTGCTTTCGGTTCATGAAAAGACGTAATCTCTCCATCCGCACACGGACTACTGTTTCACAGCAACTGCCAAAAGACTACCAAGAAAAGCTGGCCACTTTCCGCGCATATTGCAAAAACAACATTACTGAAAAAAACATCCGGCCAGAGCACATCACCAACATGGACGAGGTTCCACTCACCTTCGATATTCCTGTGAACCGCACTGTGGATAAAACGGGAGCACGCACGGTAAACGTTCGCACCACAGGGAATGAGAAGTCCTCCTTCACTGTGGTTCTCGCTTGCCAGGCTAATGGCCATAAACTTCCACCCATGGTCATTTTCAAGCGGAAGACCTTGCCAAAAGAAAACTTTCCAGCCGGCGTCGTCATCAAAGCTAACTCGAAGGGATGGATGGATGAAGAAAAGATGAGCGAATGGTTGAAAGAAATTTACGTGAAGAGGCCGGGTGGCTTTTTTCACACAGCTCCGTCCCTATTGGTCTACGACTCCATGCGCTCCCACATCACAGATGGTGTCAAAAAACAAGTGAAGCACACCAATTCGATACTCGCCGTCATTCCGGGTGGATTGACAAAAGAACTCCAGCCGCTAGATATTGGTGTCAACAGGGCATTCAAAGCTAGACTGCGAACTGCGTGGGAACAGTGAATGACAGAAGGCGAACACACGTTCACCAAGACAGGGAGACAGCGCCGGACGACATACGCCAATATCTGCCAGTGGATCGTAAATGCCTGGGCTGATATATCAGTCTCAACTGTGGTCCGAGCTTTCAGGAAGGCAGGAATTGTCACTGAACTGCTAGACAACAGCAGCGACAGTGACTCGATTAGTGACGACGCCGACGAGACGGAGCCGGGCATATTGGATCCCGTAATCGCCCCACTGTTTAATTCGGACACTGAAGATGAAGAATTCGAGGGATTCACGGATGAGGAATAACTTTATAAAGTGAGCTTTACACGTTTATTCTGTGTGCTGTGTTGTGTGACGTTTGACGTTAACGTTTGAACAACGTTGAGTTATTTATATATTGTTATTGCTTTGCACTATTTCGAGTGTTACTATATTGTGATAGCGCTAACGTTTGATTTACCTTAACAGTATCAGACTGTTTCTTACGTGTTTATTGAATCCAAGAAAAGTTCCCCTCCATTATGTGATATAAATGTTGCACTACATGTTATACCCTGCTGTTGTTAAAAGATAAACGAAATACCTCATCACATAAAACAGCTGTTTATTCATATTGGAAGTAAACGGAGTTGTCAGAACGCTGGTTTGTAATCTATAAATAAAGTTTAACTGACCTATCTGACTGTTTTGTTGACATTCCCTGTAGCGTAGCTCCTTCTAATGAATGCATAACGTAACCCCAGCCTCTACTGTAGCGTCTATTCCAGGGGTGGGCAAACTACGGCCCGCGGGCCACATCCGGCCCACGGGACCGTTTAATCCGGCCCGCCAACCCTGAATTAATTGTATTATTAAACTTTTTTTTTTGTCATTTTGCCTGCAATGACTGCGTTTCCCCAGTAGATGGGGAACCGCTCGCCTGCGCATTTACTACCGGAAGCCGTGTCAGAAAGCTCGGTGCACACTCACAAGTGCGTGTACGTACGTACTCAGTAGTACGGACATGGCGCACTCGCGCTCTATTTGTATCAGTCCCGAATTTAGAGCGTGGGCTGTGACGACAGCATTCTTGTAATTCGCTCGCTGAGCTTTCAGATACAGTTTTACGCTAAAGCCACCCACAAACCTTCCCCTGGAATCCTTCCATTAAAATGAGTGGCCCGAAGAAAAGAAGTGAGTGCCGAATGTTAAAAGAGTGGCCAATTTGGCTCGACGTACGCGACGTGACGTTCAGCCACATCAACCCGTCACAGATCGAGGTAAACGGATCTCTCCTAAGAATTGCCACAACAAATTTTACTCCAGACTATGATACACTAGCAAAAAAGGGAGACCAACAACACTGTTCCCACTGAAAATGAAGGGGAGGCTCTCAAGTTTGTTGTAAAAAAATGCATTTTGAATATGATTTGTACACATAGCAGGGATTGAAACTAGCGACCATTCTCATTTTCAAACAATGCAGGATGCTCAAGGACATTGATGCACCACCTGTTTGCGACTAATCTTAACCTGTAAAGTTCTTAAGGCTTACTTTAAGGAAGTGTTTCCCGTTTCCTCACCTCTGTTACCAGGTGTTTGTGAGTTAAAACTCTGCTCTGATGTTCAGATACCCCTCACCGTGTTGCCGTTTTGATTACTTTATTTGGATGTATGCTTTCACCGATTCTTCAAGATGATATATTTGGTCAGAATGTTTGCTGTTTGATGTGATCTCATAAGATAAACATTTTTCATTAATCTGACCTGCAGGCACTGAAGTGATGGAGACTGTTATTCATAATAATAGTGTCGTATTTTATGAGAATCACTGATAGCAGTTTTTTAGTGATTTTTTTTTTTTTAATGCTGTTAATAAATGCATTTGTTTTCAAAAAACTTGTTTGGAATATCCATGCTTTACTACCTACTAAAGGCCAAAATCTTTTATGCAATGACCTTTACAGGTCGCTTATATTACTTCACACAAACACTACGTCCATCTGCTCCTGGTTCGGCCCTCCGGTCCAAATTTAGAACCCAGTTCGGCCCGCGAGTCAAAAAGTATGCCCACCCCTGGTCTATTCTATGCGCCTTATAGGCCGGTGCGCCTTATATATGGATAAAGTTTTAAAATTAGCCATTCATTGAAGGTGCGCCTTATAGCCCGGTGCGCCTTATAGGGCGGAAAATACGGTATTTAGTATAGCGGAACCGTTACGCACATTTAGTAATATAATGTGTGCCGTCTACGAGTGTTGTGTGACGTCAGAGGTTGAGCGTTGACTTACGTGTTGTATTTCTGTCTGTTGCAGAACCACACACACATACCCCACAAACCACACACACCCTTCACACGCTTCACATAATACCCTTTTGCCAATTTGCCTGTATGCCCCGATGAGCCACAGTGCCTGTTACCTTTTTGCCAATAATTCAGTAAAGCAATCAAAACTGAACCACGTCTTCCCTCCTGTGTTCTGACCGACACCCGGGGGCGAAAAGAGCATAACCATCCGAGTCAACCCCCTATACAGTCCTCAGGCTCCCCAACAACAGCGGTAGCAGTTTGCATTATTTTATTGCAATGTTTTTCCTTATTCAGATTTGTTTCAAGACTACAGTTACAGTTAGACTTAACTGATGGTTAATGCAGTTATTGCAATTTTGTTGTTTTATCGCAGTAGATTGGTTTATTTACATTTCAAAAACCAGAAGCTATTCATTTACAAATGTGATTGCACTTTAGTTTACATATTTAAATGTTCAGATATGAAGATGTGATAGACAGTTTTTGCATGATTTGAATGAGGCAAAATAACATGCCTTTTCTCTCGAATATATTGTTATAATCATTTGTTTCAGATGTACTGTAATTGTTTTCTGTATAAAAATTTAATTTGGTGTTCAAAATGTTTTTTTCAAACTTAAGACTTGAAAAACAGGGGGTCGTCTTATAATCAGGATCTTCTTATCAAAAGTCAAAGTCTGCTTTATTGTCAATCTCTTCACATGCCAAGACACACAAAGAAATCGAAATTATGTACGTTTCCACTATCCCACGGTGACAAGACATAGTACACGATATACATACAAGTAAACAACACAAAATAAAAACAAGAAGGCACAAACAATGAATAATAAGAGTGATGAATAAATAAACAAATAACACAATAAATAAGAGGAGCAAAACGGAGCAAGTGTGCACACAGCAGACAGTCAGAATATAGCGCAAAAGCACAGGACGCTACGCAGAAGGGGGGAGAGAGTTCAGGATCCTAACAGCCTGGAGTATGAAGCTGTTGGTGAGTCTGGTGGTGCGGGAGCGCAGGCTCCTGTACCTCCTCCCAGAGGGCAGAAGTTCGAACAAAGAGCGAGCGGGGTGACTCACATCACTCACAATCGTGGTTGCCTTGCGGGTGAAATGGGAGGTGTAAATGTCCATCAAGGAGGGGAGTGAAGCACCAATAATCTTACCAGCCATGTTCACTATGCGCTGCAGGGCCTTCATGTTGTATTCAGTGCAGCTACCACCCCAAACAGCAATACAACTGGAGAGGACGCTCTCAATGGTGCCACGGTAAAATGTAGTCATGACAGCCGGAGGAGCACTAGCTCACTTGAGCTTCCGCAGGAAGTACAGGCGGCGCTGGGCCTTCTTCGCCAGTGATGCGGTGTTGGTGGACCAGGAGAGATCCTCACTGATGTGCACCCCCAGGAACCTGGTGCTGCTCACTCTCTCCACCACAGCACCGTCGATGGTCAGCGGCAGGTGTTGGGTGTGACCCTTCTGGAAGTCAACAACAATCTCCTTGGTCTTGTTGACGTTCAGCAGGAGGTTGTTGTCCCTGCACCACGTGGTCAGAAGGTCAACCTCCAACCTGTAGTGAGTCTCGTCGCCCTTGGTGATGAGACCCACCAGAGTCGTGGTCTTCGGGCCAATACGATATACGTTCGAATTGCACTTGCTATGTTGGAAAATCCCGCGACCCTTGTGATAAAAAGCGGTTCAGAAAATGGACGGACGGACGGATGGACGGATGTTGACAATTTAAGATTTTTAAGCAATGGTATGTAGAGGTATGACTATATGCTCGGTTAGGTAATGTTGTGAAGCGTGACGTGGAAGAGTAAGAGTGTATTAAGAGTGTATTACTGACCGTCCACTATTTCTTACTTATTCAATAGGCTACTTGCAAAAAAAATATTTTAAGAGATGATGAGTGTCCCCAACACTTTGAAATGTGCTGTTTTGGGGGGGGTTGATTTTTTTTTTTATTTGATGTTTAAAGCAGGAATTTAAATGTGTGTTTATCTTTATTATCAATTGGATCCCCATTGCAACTGGTAGAACGGCTTTAAAGATTTTTTTAAAGGTGTCTGAAAACATTGTCGTGTAGACATGGAGAGGTGAAGATGGAAACACTGTAGGTTTTTCCGAAATGTACACTTCCTTTGAGTGTGCGAAAGAGCAGGCCCTAAATTATTGAGTGATGGTGCAGAGCCCTCAAATTGAACAAACAGCTGGTTTTATTTTATTTTTCTTTAAGGGGATGTCCCATCTGAATGTGCAGTATGCACCTAGTAAATACAATGACTGAACGTGTTTTGCATGGAAAATCGGCAGCAATATTACATAAATGGGGTCAAACTTAGCAGTTTGACAGCATGTGTGTGCAATTTGTCCCCCAACTTAGAGCCAAAAGTGTCAACTGCTAACCACTAGCAGACTCAATCCAAGCCCTCCAAATGCATCACTGAACACATTGTATGCATTGTAAAATGATGCCACAAAATGCAGTTGTTTTGTATTTTGTCACAATAAAAAGATTTGTTTTTAGAATTTAAATTAATTATGCGTGGTCAGCTTTTGTCTAATCCAGTCACAGCTGCAGGAACAATGTGTTCAAACTCTCTGCGGCTCTCAGCTCCCTCTACCATGCATATCCCCTGATTGGCTGAGCCCTGACTGTGATGTCATCAGTGCATGTTATAAGGGCGCTGACAAATAGCCTGAGAGACACATGAGAAGCAGTGCTGCTAAACTGAGGGGCAGCTTGAGTGAGACGCCAGCAGTCCAAGAGAAAGTGCGTAGAAAGAAAGACGTGGCGCTGAAGTTTTAACAGAAAGTCATCAGACGGTGACTTTTCTAGCAAAAGGAAGTGAAGGAAGTGAAGGAAGGAAACCACCTGTTGAGGTCTGTACTTTTATTTTAAGGTCAACTTGTTAAATAGGCTTTAAGAAGTGGGCTTGCTGGACCTTTGCAGGATTGGACAGAGTGTTTTTGGCAACATTTTGGGTGTAATTTAACTAACTGCTGACATGTGGGTGTTCATTACTGAGTGCTTTCTTTTCCATAGTTTCTCTTGGATGTTTTTATTTTCTATATTGTATCCTGTCTCAACAGGTCACTGTTAAAGTGGTGGTTTTAATGGAGTCATGTTGTATCTCTTCAGATGGGAAGTCCAAGCCCACCGCCGTACCTCGATGTGAGCCCGGAGACGATCAACTCTTCATCAGACCCAGCCAAAACCGAGGAGGGTTTTAGTGAGGCCACAATGATTGTGCTGGGCATGATTGTGTCGTTGCTCATCCTCTGCATTGTTTTCGGCAACGTACTGGTCATAACGGCAATCGCCCGCTTCCAGCGTCTCCAAAACGTCACTAACTGCTTCATCACCTCCCTGGCTTGTGCCGACCTGGTCATGGGTCTCATCGTGGTCCCCTTCGGTGCTTGTTATATCATCTTCAAAACCTGGCACTTTGGTAGTTTCTGGTGCGAGTTCTGGACGGCGACCGACGTTCTCTGCGTGACAGCAAGCATCGAGACTTTGTGTGTCATTGCCATAGACCGTTACTTGGCCATCACCTCACCCTTCCGCTATCAGACCATGCTCACAAAGTGTAAGGCTCGCATTGTGGTGGTGCTGGTGTGGGTCATCGCCGCCCTGATATCTTTCCTTCCCATACACATGAAGTGGTGGATATCTGATGATAAGCAAGCCAAAGAGTGCATCGCTGATAGCAACTGCTGTGAATTCCACACCAACATGGCTTATGCCATCACATCCTCTATCATCTCTTTCTACATCCCTTTGGTCATCATGGTGTTCGTCTACAGCCGGGTTTTCCAGGAAGCCAAGCGCCAGCTCAGAAAGATTGACCAAAGCGTGGGGCGCTTTCACAACAGCGACAACCTCCAACCTATGTATGCCAACATTGGACGAGGACAGAAGAAGGTGAAATTTTGCCTGCGGGAGCACAAAGCCCTAAAGACGCTGGGCATCATCATGGGCATCTTCACTCTGTGCTGGTTGCCCTTCTTTCTGCTCAATGTGGTGGTTGCCATTTGGAAGGTGGAAGACATCGACCTCACTTTCAGGATCCTCAACTGGATAGGCTATGCAAACTCAGCCTTCAATCCCCTTATTTACTGCCGGAGCCCTGAGTTTCGATACGCTTTTAAGGAAATCCTCTGCCTTAAAAGGAACCACAACTCCAAAGCGGCACCTATGAATGGATACATCTACGATAGACACAGTTGGCAGAGTGAGCCGCAGGGGCGGAGTAAAGGCAACTCCTATGAAAGCAACGGCAATGAGGGCTGTTTGGAGCAAGAAGCGTGTGTTGATAGTGTTGAGGAACGAGCGATGGACTCCAACGGGAACTGCAGCAAACATTTCACTATTGTGAAGGCTGTCCTTTAAACTATGAGACTTTTGCCCATAGGGTATCTTTAATGTTTACACTGCTGTCATGCACGTATTGACTTTGGCAGGTAAAGCCAGTCAAGCAGCATGGTAGAGGCACAGGATTCTGCTTTAAGGAAACGATATTTATCATGTTACAAAAATACTGTTGGCAGATTTTACTCATTCATTCTGTTGATAGTGCATCTACCTCACCACGTCGCCTTGGATGTTTGCTTCACCATTTGTGTTGCTGCAACATGATAGCATTGCTGTTGTTTTAGCTATTCTCATGTTCAAAACGGAGGCATTTCTGCCACGAAGGAAGTATTGTAGATTCACCAGACTAGATTTCAAATTTCATCATCGGTGGTGCTCCTTTGCAAAACATTCCAAAAGCATTCCATGTTCATTTAACCTTTGTTGAGTTTCTGCATTTCTTGACAATGCGAAAGATGAACAACAGGTATGGGATCATTCTCCTTAAGCTGTTCACTGAGACCCCCTCCCCCCTCTACGCTTGATCTCCTTTTTACAGCCTGCTCCTTGGGAGGTTGTGCAGCAGATAGCGCCACTGATAAATAACAGTTATCTCCGTCTCGCCGGTACAAACTGAGCAACGCCCGGGGCCATTCACTGTCAGCTCTGTGATAAAAACCTGCACATTTGTAGAGCAATCAGCAATTCCATTATCAGCACTAACGTTTCCTAATAAGCATACTGTTTTAGATGCTTTCAGCGGCACATGCTGAGCAAGCAATTAATTACCTTCAGTGCACTGGTTCATTTGAATGTAATACCCAATAGGAGATGCACAAGTGTTTTGTTAAATATTGTGTTTGAATGAGAGTACTGTGTTTACAACATGAACATAAGTGTGCATGTGATTTTGTGTGTGCCCGAGTTTGTGTGAATGTGCATACCCCACAGAGGGCGGGAATAGCCAAGACATAACAAGAGATATGGTGTGTGCTAATCATCTTAATGAAAAGAGACAAGCAGTGCACGTTTGTCACTTGAGTGATGTTTTCCAGATTTCTATAGTGCCATGAAATAATCCAGATTCTCGGCACAGAGCTCTTCCCTTTGCGTGTCTGTCTCCAGGAAGTGCCCCAATCCAGCTGAGCCCAGCCCAATAAACAAAAGTAAATCCATTATCGCCACTGTCAAGCTACAGGATCTGATCGCCTCCCTTAAAACAACACCGCTGTACCGAGTTCCCGCTTTGAGTACTGCCATCACCCAAAGGACCAATTTGAAAATGAGTCTTATGAGAACAACTTTATAGTCGGCTGACATCCTCAGTCTAAATTGCTTATGGGGGTGTGGTCTCTTGAGTCACGTTAGGATAACTTACTTTGATTGCAGTGGCAGTTTGCGAAATGTCGCAACAGATGGCTGGAGGAGGGAGCGCATTAAGTGTTAGTAAGCTCTGTTTTTGTGGCTCTAGCCTTGCCCTGGGTCTCTGAAGTTTGAATCTTCCCCCACTAGTTTGCTGGGTTCAATCTAGCGCGGCAAAGCACAGCAAATTGACGCAAGTATGGGGTGATCCTACGTCAATGTGTGTGAAGTGAAAAACCAAACGACCTTTTACTGTCACATTTTCCCTGCCTGTTTTTCTTCATGGATTTATTACAAAATAAATTCAAGGGTTTAGTGTCATAACAAATGCTCCCTTGATGTCTTTTCACTGTAGTTTTTATATATAAAACAAGAATGGAGTTCAAGATTCCTGACTGTGTTTATATTTAAGAGCACACACCATGAACTGAAACTTTGACTGTCACGTTTCAGGTTCATACAAAACGCAGCTCTCATTTTGGGGGGAATGGATTTTGAAAAAATTGTATTTGGCATGGTATATCTGTCTGTGCTGATGTGCTGTGCTCTTCCAAGTAATCTGTTTAGTCCCATTAATGGCGGCTTTGAACCGCACTCAGCCATATACCCACACTGCTCCCTCCTGGCAGTGCCCTCTCCTTGCACCTCAACTCTAACTCCTAAGTGGTTATTTTAGTGCACACAACACTTTTGATGTATGCAGTTTCAATTGTAGTAAAACTAATCATGATACGTTGACAACATTCCAACTCTGGATGAGAACAGTGAGTCAACTGCAGTCGGTTAAGCGTCCTTACTACTGTGTGTAAGTGCGATGGCATGCAAAGCCAGAGGTCCATTGGACTTCAATTAAAAGAAAAACATTGGAATATGTTTGTCTGATTGATACAAGCACTGAAAAATGCTTTGCAGAATTTTAAGATTGGAAGAAAGAACACCACAACTCACTCAATGGTTAGGCTACTTCACATTACCTGAATGTTATTGAGATTTTGCATAATGACTGTCTGGTGGACTGCTGTGGCACATTAATGTGTCAATTAGTAATATTAAATATGCTTCAGCCACACTGTGAAATGTGGCCGCTCTTGCTGCTCAGTGTTTACTAGATGTTTTTCAACTCCTTCACGCACAAGTTTGTGGGAGGTATACGTCTGTTGCGTCGTGTGATGTCTTGAGATATTTATAAAAAGCCTGAGCTGTTGTTTTGAACTAAATTATTTACGTGTGGCATGTACTGTCCTCATTTTGTGATCATTAAAATGCTCAACAATAAGAGGTCTACTTTTTTTGTGGTGTTCTTACATGCAAATTCGGAAGCACTTAAGCAGTATTTGATATTTGCATTCTTATTCCTTTTACACACTGAATAATGGACAATCAGATAAAATGTGGCCTGGCTAAACGAACTCCTATGCCTTGTTGATTACTTTTCATTCATTGTTTCATACTTGCATCAAAGACAATAAGGGACAATAAACTTACGTACGAGCAAAGATAAGCGCTTTGTTGTCCAACCATCCTGGCAATACACTTTCTCTGTCCATATTTTTCATCTCTTGGCGTCATGTGGGAATTTGTGAATCTTCAAGTCTTTGCCACTTTGCGTGTGACACCTGACAGCCAGGTATGTGACCATTTTCCAAGTATTTTTATTTTTTTTAATGTCGAAATTTTACAAAAACCTGGACCAGTGACAACAAGCGATTGACAGCAACCTTGCTACAGGAAAATCACGTGACTGCTTTCTGTCTGTAGTGACGACCACTGGCAACCCCATTTGTCGGTCATACTGTTGTTTGCATCACAAGCGAGAAATGTGGAATGCATTGCTGTGCCCTGAACTAAATCATACCTGCATGATTAACAGAGTGAAATCAAAACACATTTGCACACAGAATTTATATGTAGCTAAGCTAGTTAATTGTACTCGTCCTATATTTTTTCTTATCCTTGTTGCGGCACAATAAGTAACCCCCTGAGTTGAATAATGTTTTGAAATTCATTGATTGATTGATTGATTGATTGAATATTTATTGATCCCCAGGGGTGGGGAAATTCAGGCCCCAGCAGTATCCATACCACAGAGTGGGTACACAAAAGACACACAGATGGCATAAGCGCAACTCAACAGGCTCTCATAAGGCTGCCACACAACGGCGCCACAAAGAAAGTCAGAAAGTGCTCAAGATAAAAGCCATCAAAGCAAATCAAAGCTAAAAGACAAAGGAAAAAAAGTAACAGCGGTCAACCAGCACCCCACAATACAAGACAACACCCCAAAACACACAAAATAGCCTCCACGGGGTCCATAGACAGGTGTAAGGGCAGTCCAGTTCAACGGCGCCCAATGGACCGTGGTCGTGAATCGGTGAAAACATCACTAAGCAGGCAAACGTGTGAGCAGCGTCCTGGGCACCCAGTCGGGGCACGTGCAGATGGTCACCACGGGGCTAGCATGGTGAAAGTCGTTGGTTCCGACGAGCATGAGGGAGCGGACTCCCCACAGGGGTTGCAGCTGCAAGGCCAAGGCGAGGGACCCAGTCATCACTGGCCGGATAAGCAGGAAGCCGTCGTAGAGTTACGCCGGTCTCGACCGATGAACCCGGTCCCAGGAAGAAAAAAAAAATATCCGATCCGAAGAGATACCGAGGTGCGGTAGAAGGCACCAGCATCGCCGAATGGACAAAAGAACAGAAAGAAAAAGGAGAAAAGAAGGAAATAAAGAGGAAAAGAGAGAACACTGCTGGGAGGCAGCCACTCACGGCGCCATACCAAGAAGAAAGAAAGAAAGAAATCTGATCTTTACTCTGAAGTTAGTGTATATAAATGCGTTAAATGCCTCCAAATGAAAGATTACTTTTGTTGATACAATGGGTGACACCACAGGCAAAAAAAAAGCCCATTATCTGCAACTGCCTATTATTCACATATTCTGTGATTCAATGGACTAGAATCAGTTGCTATGACATAACACAAACTGCACCCTGTTAAATGTCTATTATATGCTTTGTGTCTGTATAGTTTATCTTGAATGCTTGTGTGGACGACTTAGTTTCATGAAACCATCATTCCCCATTTGTTTTTTACAACGAACCGTGAGACATGTTTTGCTTTTTATTTTCATTATCATTACATCTATACATCTTGTATTGGGCCAGAGGTTAGAGGTCCAGCTTCATGTGACCCTGCATAGCATCAGCGGTTGAGAATGACATAGATGTCGTGAATTGACTGCTGACTGATGACATTTTCTTAATTCCTTGCTAGAGTTGCAGTCTTTTGTTTGCCCAAACACAATAGTATGTGTTTGACTTTATATGCATTGTAGCAACAATATTAAGAGTCACATCCTTGAATATCATATGAAATTTTCTTGGGTTTTGAACAAAATGAGTGACTACTAAATAGAAGTACGCTGCTTTGATCCACAATATATAGCTTCTTGATTATATTCGTGATTTACAGCAATTAGGGTGGGAGCGTGTGATAAGTTTTGTTGAAGAGATTGAACTGTCTCCTGACATTTTGGCGACTTAAGCGAACAAGGCACCATCATGTCTGCCGTCCCGACAATCCCATGGGCTTCTCTCGCTTACGAGCATGTATTCACAGTCGCATGTAAAATCTCACTGTCGATTCTTGGTCCCGTTCTGACAAACTAGTTCCACCTGACCCGAGGTTATAAAAGCAGCAAGGACCCCAAGGGTGGGTTGGATTCTGCCAAAAAAAATGTAATAAAACAAATCTCTGAACAGCCTATGCAGGCCGGCAATATAATATTTGGTGCTACATAATTGAATAACTTACATAAAACCAATATGTGTATGCACTGTCAACCAAATGCACTCCTATGTTCAAATGAGAAAATTTCCTTTGACAGCATATTCATGGGCTTGTCTGTGCCACTATAGATGTAGGATGAAAAATGGCACCAAATCAGCTGCTTTCCCATCTTGAAATTGAATTGATCACTCATAGAGAAACAAACGCATAGTTGGTAAAGCTTGAATGAAGGGAATGCTGCATTACACTTTAAATGAGCTTAATACATGCAACCATCCATCCGTTTTCTATCCCACTTGTTATCATGATGGATTGGGTGAATGCAAGCTGTATTTTGCATATGAATTTAAATCTCTTTTCTCCCAACAAGAAGCACTAAATATTGACACACTTTTCAAAATGCACTAAAGCCAGCCAATTCTGTGAAATCTAGCAAGTGAGTGAAATACTGTAATGCCTGTGGTGTCAGGCACATCTGCAGGATTTATTTTTTTCTCTTCTGGTTTTAAAGCAGTCCTTGACTGATACAAAATGGGGCAAAGAAAATACAGAAGGACCCCGGAAGTCGACCGCCCCAGTATTCGACATGTTTCGATGCAAAAAGTCGAGAAATCTGTCTGATCTCGAACAAAGCTTCGGAATCCGACGTTAGTTGGCATTGTTGTTTAGCGGGTTTGAAACCATTGAGACGCTCGACTGTGGTCGTGTGCAGTGGTGTCCAGTTTCAGTAAGACAGGATGTGACTTAATGAGAACGGCAGTATTGTTAGGTGAGAGGGATTGATGCCTAAGGGAGATGTGTCTGATGGCATGCATGTGTGTCTAGTTCAACTGAGGTTGGTCTCTAATGGGAGTTCAAACCGAATGGAACAAGTTCTGGTTTTAAAGAAGCTGGATTTGGTGCCTACAAGGAGAATTTACTCTTTTTTTTCCACCATCAAGTTTGAGAAAGAGATCTGATTTCCTGTATACCTTTAGTCAAAGTCAAAGTCAGCTTTATTGTCAATCCCTTCATACGTCAAGACACACAAAGAAACCGAAATTCCGTTTCCTCCATCCCACGGTGACGAGACATACAAGTAGACGACACAAAATAAAAACAAGAAGGCACAAACAATAAATAATAAATAAAAAATAATAAATAAATAAAATGAGCGATGAATAAATAATAAACCAATAACCCGATAAATAAGAGGAGCAAAACCGAGCCAGTGTGCATACAGCAGACAGTAAAGAACAGGACGCTACGCTGAAAGGGGGAGCGAGTTCAGGATCCTAACAGCCTGGAGTACGAAGCTGTTGGAGAGTCTGGTGGTGCGGGAGCGCAGGCTCCTATACCGCCTCCCAGAGGGCAGAAGATCAAACAAAGAGTGAGCGGGGTGACTCACATCACTCACAATCTTGGTCGCCTTGCGGGTGAGATGGGAGGTGTAAATGTCCTTCAAGGAGGGGAGAGAAGCACCAATAGTCTTACTAGCCGTTTTCACTATGCGCTGCAGTGATGGAAGTGTGTGTCTGGATAGAGGTGGATAGTTAGATGGACAGATAGAGCTGGGTTTTGACTGCGTGTACGAAGTGCAAATGTAATTTATGTATTTGAAAAGTATGGCTACCCTCTCGTCCACCAAGCTGAATCACAATGTACTGGCGCCAAGCCAGGGAGCAATAAGTAACCCTAACCCTTGCTCGGCGCCTCTCACCGAAGAGAGTCACGTGGAAGAGAGTCTAACACCTCTCGAGAGGGCTGGTACCACAGCCCAAACCGTGTGTGCCGGTGAGTCAGACTATACCTAGTCGGAACTTATCTGTCTGGCACACCTCTTTCCCTGTCAGAGGTGACATTCCGCATCCCTAGAGCCAGCTTCTGTAGCCAGGGATCGGACCGCCAAGGTCCCGACCCCATGGTCCCTCCAACAGATGGTGAGCCCATGGGAAGGGGGACCCATGTTGCCTTTTTGGGTTTTTGGGTTGGGCCGAGCTTCATGGGTGAAGGGCCAGCCACTAGACGCTCACTTTTGAGCTACATCTCCAGGCATAGTTCCACAGGGCGGCCCCGGGAAAGAAATATGAAGTCCAATATTATCACTCATCATAAACTGTGATTTGTCTAGTCCCTCATCTAGGACCTGGTTTACCATGGGTGAACTGCCAGTACCATAAAGCCTCAGACAACTTAGGTTCTCGGATCATTGGGACACTCAAACCCTTCCACCATGATAAGGTGATGGCTCATGGAGTGGTGTCCAAAACATGCGAGATAACTACAAAGTATCACAGATGAGGCAGAGCAAGTCAAGTCAAGTTTATTTATATAGTCCTAAATCACAGACAAGTCTCAAACGACTTCACATGTGCAAAATTGACAATTATTCTCGACATCCCCTGATCGTAACTCCCAGGAGGGCAAGGAAAAACTCAAAAACCAACTGGGGAAAAATGAGAAACCTTGATAAGAAACCACAGATGGGAGCATCCTCCTTCCAGGATGACCAGGCTGCAATGGATGCAGAGGGGGCACAGAGAACACATAATGTAAAACAATCCAATCGAGAGAGCAACCAAGTGCAACACAAATTTTGCTTATTTAAGGAAAAGGGAAGCGGGAAACTGGAACAAAAAAAAATAGTGAGTTTTATTTTTATTTTTTTAACTAACCCTGAGGGTAGCCGGCGGTGCCGAAAATGTTGGGCTTATTCACTGAGATGGGGGATTGTTTTTAGTTCCCAGTTTGCATGACATCAGCCAGAATCATCCAGACTTTTGCCCCATCATAACCTGTACAACATAGAAATAAAAAGACATACAAATACATGTACTTCAATGCAACGTGAAGTAAAGAAAAACATAAACAAACTTTTGCTTGCTTTGCCCACTACTCAATGCAACGTGAAGTAAAGAAAAACAAAAACAAACTTTTGCATGCTTTGCCCACGGCTACTAAATCCTTTACGCATAACCTAATGTATGGAAATATGTACGTACATTACCCTAAAAACACTTTTCTTGTTGTGTTGCAGTCACTCACACACACCTACATAGTAATAAAGTTGGTCGTGTTTTGTTAGAGGAGTGTGTACACAGTTATGTTTGGCTTTAAGCAGACGTATCTTTTTGGAGCCAAATCGTTTCCAACTGCATAGTAACCACATGATTGCCAAGAAGCCTCATGTAAATAAGCTTCACGTCACTCAATGGTATACAACTGCAGTTATTCTTCAGAGTTTATGTCAACATCATTACTTATATTACTTACGTTAACTTTAAACACCCGCTGAAAATATTGTAATTATCAACCTTCAATATTTTGAATTTCATGAGCAAAACCTATTCCACGCCACACTAAAGGATCTCACTACATCTTGACAAAACACAGTATTTACTGTCCATGAAATCTAGAATATTACGGTGATCCTTTTGATAAATTCAGAGGTTGACAAATACTAACGTCTCCCACACAGATTTAAACAATACCTGATGTTATTGTGGCACTCACTCGGCGAGTTTCCTCCGGTGGTTTAATGCGAGCACATTAGCACAAAATTCAATGCAAGCGTTGTATCATGCTTCATCCATGAAATGAAAAGGAGCACAAGTACGTCGAGGTGGTCTTTTCAAACGACTCTCAGACTAGACTAATTCGTCTGTTTCTTAATCCCGGATAGAAGCCGGAATCTTTGAAGCTCAAAAGCTCAGCAATTCACTACAACCATACTAATAATGAACTAGCCTACTATCTCATATCAACCACTGTCTTTTTTTTGTCTTCAGTGGGGAAAGGTTATCTTGTGTGTAAATTGGCAAAACACCCGGGGCACAAAGCCACAAACCTAACCCTACAAACTGCTTAATTTCACCATCTGTAAGAGCTAGATTTTCTTTTCCTTTTTGCAGTGTATAGAAGTTTGATTGGAGCACTTTTATCTATCATTTTTGTGAAATAAATGCATGTATAATATTAATATTCTATCATTTTTGTGAAATAAATGCATGTATAATATTAATATTCACTTTCCATCCATCCATCCATCCATCCGTTCGTCCCTCCATCCGTTTGTCCACCATATTTCTGTCTGATTCGGCTCATGCTTTGAGGAAGTTAGAATGGAATTGATAAAAATACATTGTTTATTTCCTTTTGTTTCTCATGGAGGTTTCCTGTGTACGATGGGATGATTTTTCTTTTTGTGTTTGAACATGATATCCAAACATTTGCTCGATTTATTACTGAAATGGAAATTTTCATAATTGAATTGTTGGATAGTGCGCAATTTTTTCCAGTTTTAACTTGAGTGGGTTTAGACCTATATCCGTACTTCCTTGCTTCTCCAAGATTCTAGAAAAACTGGTTTACTCAAGATTGGCAAAGCACCTAGAAACAAACAATATTCTCTATAAACATCAATACGGTTTCCGCAAAAAGTTTTCTACTGAGCATGCACTGCTTCAGCTTGCCAACCACATCTCAACGGCTCTTGACAATAAGAAATTCGCTCTTGGTGTCTTTCTAGATTTAAGCAAAGCATTTGATACTGTCGACCATAAGATCCTCATCGCTAAGCTAGAGAGATATGGAGTGAACGATTCTGCCCTGAAATGGTTCACAAACTATCTCGCCAACAGAGAACAATATGTATATATAAATGGTTGTTCTTCCAACAGATCTAAAATACTATTTGGGGTCCCGCAGGGCTCAATATTGGGTCCTCTATTATTTTTGGTGTACATAAATGATTTTTCCATGTCTTGTTCAAATTTTCTTCCTTTGTTATTTGCGGATGATACCAATCTCATTGCCACCCACGAGGATTTTAATTTCCTCATTGCACGTGTGAATACTGAGTTGCACGCTGTTACAAAATGGTTCAAAATAAATAAGTTGTCACTCAATATAAACAAATGTAACTTCATGATCTTCTGCAATATAAATAAATCTTACCCCAAAGAACAGGCCAAAATTTACATAAATAATAACGAAATCCATCAAGTTACTAGCACTAAATTCCTAGGAGTTATAGTAGATAAACACTTAAACTGGTCTGAACACATTGATTTGGTTTGCAAAAGATCCATGAAAACGCTAGGTATCTTACGAAAAGTTTGTCCCTTGGTCCATCCGTCTGCTCATCTCACTCTGTATTATAGTTTCCTCTTTCCTTTACTCAATTACTGCAACATAGTCTGGGCAGCTACATATCCAACATACCTCAGCAAATTACTCATCATACAAAAGAAGTTCCTAAAAATGATCTCTTTTTCAAATAGATATGAACCATCGGCACCATTGTTTAGAAACTATTCATTACTGCCAATTGATAAAGTAAATATTCATCAAACCTGTCTACTCACCCATAAATATATATACAGGAAACACTGTCTTCCAGCCACTTTTCATAATTTCTTCGCATTTGTATCGGAATTACATTCTTATCCTACAAGACAGGGGGACAATCTCCACCCACCGTCCTGTCGAACATCACGCCATCAATACAATATCCATTTTAGAGGGCCCTCACTCTGGAATGAGCTACCAATCCATATTCGATCCATATCTTCACAGGTTGCTTTTAGAAAGCACCTGAAACACCACCTTCTCCACTCATGATCCTACCAGTCCAAAATTACTCCACCGCACTCAGCTGATCCATACTAAGAACATCAACTTAAACCACTATTTATACCCTGATTCTTCCTTGTTTTGTTATTTTCTGTTTGCAGTTCTTCTGCTTCCGCTCAGCTATTTTCTTACCTGGTGTTTTTTGATTGTTTCAACATCACTAAAGTGTCAAATTTTGTTTCTCTTGTTTCTCATTTTGTATAGTGTATTTGTTTATGTATGTATACGTTCACTTTCGTATATATGCATATATAAATATGACGATTTAATATTTAGCTAGTTATGCTTGTGTTTATTCATTGATGTTTATTCATTTATATATATATATATATATATTATTATTATTTTTTTTCTTTCTTAAACACTTGAATAATATTTGATGTCACAGCACTTTGTTTGTTGTGCACTTTGATTATACAGGAGTGGAGCTCCTTACAAGCCCTAGGCTTCGTCTCCCTCCCTGCACTGTTATTTGTTATAATAATATGTGCTAAACAATAAACTAAACTAAACTAAACTAGTTCATCTTCTATTTGTTCACTGGGATTGTGGGTGTATTCATTCGTAAGGACTTTGAACTCACTTTGTAATGCAACAATGAAGTGACAAAAAGCTGATGCAGTCTCTAGAATCTAGAGAGAGAGAATGTATTTAGGAAATGTAATACAGATAATGTCAGTTAAAGACAACTGAAAATCCACAATAATGAAAAAATGCAAATGCACAACAAAAATAACCTATATTTAGTTTTGAACAATTTGAATCTCACAGGGAATGATTTAGCCCACACGGACACGGATGTAGTTGCTTCATATTCAACCTTGTCCTTTCTCCTAAATGGCTCAATTATCTGAGCAAAATAAGAAGCAGACATAATTGGCTTCAAAGCAATCAATATTTCCCTATTCAACTCCAAGCTGTAAGGGATATTGTATTCTTAATGATTAGTAATTACATTCACAATGGGTTCACTTTTGCCACAGCACTCCTACTCTTACTTGGCTCGTATATTAAGTGTTACATCACATTGTTATGAAGTGCAGACAACTTTAAATGCATTTTTATTCCTTTTGAGGTTCCTGAACCTCATGGTCACTTCCTTCCAGAATCACAGTGTGCAAGCATCTTTGATAAGTAGCAGTCGTCATGTTGTAAGCAGGTGTTGAAATGTGCACTTTGAATGAGCCACACTTAGCTCACACTTCTCCACAGTGAAGATTGACTGAGCCAGTCTGGCCGCTTTGGGCTGTCTTGCAGTCAGTTACTATCCTTGAATAATCCAAAACAAGCACAATTATGAGACACACCTCTTAATCAATCAGGGGTTGGGCTATTGTTCTTAGTGGTAAATCCCTAAATCTTATTTAAAATCTTTTGAACCAATCAACCAACTTTAGTGGGAACAGTCAGATCCCTGACCTTAAACACATGTGGGATTTCTCCCACAAATGTTTTCTGCACACTAAAACATTCTTCCTCTTGTCTTATTTTTATACATCAAGAAGGTGATTTTCTGCATGGCAACTAGAGTTCAAGTAACCCCTATGCTCGCTCTTCAACAGTGCGTGTGATCGTATTTGTGTTCCGGGAAGCAATGTCTTTCCTTTTTCTGACAATTCACACCATTATTAAAACAAAGCATTAGGTATCATAAAACACATTTGCATAAATAAAAAACGTGCTTATTGACCTGTGCAAATACTAGATAAAGATTTTATTGTATTTTTATAAACACTTGGGTAGAGTTTGTGATGCGTTTTGTGTGGATAAAATAGATATCACTGACCTCAATCCCATCAAATAATATGAGGAAAAATTACAACTTTACAGAACACAGTAATGAATATAAAAAAGAAAAACAATATGTTGGTCCGTTTTACATCCTTGTGGTGTCATGGCTAACGGTCCCAATAGTACTAGTGTTCATGTACCTTTGCTGTTCCATGCTGGAAAAAGAATTTGGGAAGAATTCCTAATACGGTGCAAAGTGCATGGATTGTGTGTTTCGAGTTGGTGACGCAAAATACCAAGCATGTTGAACAGTGCACATGTTACAAAGTGTTTAACTTGAAGATAACATGATGTCATGGTTATTGTCATGCAGCACAGGACATTCCAAGAGAGGACATAACTCAACAGAGGAGCGCTTAGTGTGAAATGGAAGCTAGTATATAACATAAGGCTGTGTATTAAATCAACGGGGATGTTGTAGGGAGGTCATGTATAGCAAGTTTTACTGGATTCCTCTCCATCATTGAAGGCATCATAATTCTTTGGAGTGTTTGCTGCAGTCCTGACCATATTTGTAATCCAAGCTGTGGAAAACTCATTTCAGTAAACAGATCACATGATTGTATGTCGGTAACAGATTTCCCTTGCAGCACACGACAAGCCTCTGGTCAATATTTATTCTGGATATAGTAGTTTCCCCCTATAACCGTAGATAGATCATTTAATTTTAATGTTTTTAATGATCAATAACGTATCGACGGTGCAACACCGGTTAGCACGTCCGCCTCACATTTAGGAGGGTACGGGTTCGATTCCACCTCCAACCCTCCCTGTGGGGAGTTTGCATGTTCTCCCTGGGCCCGCGTGGGTTTTCTCCGGGCACTCCGGTTTCCTCCCACATCCCCAAAACATGCTTGGTAGGCCGATTGAGCACTCCAAATTGCCCCTAGTTGTGAGTGCGAATGCGAATGGTTGTTCGTCTCTGTGTGCCCTGCGATCGGCTGGCAACTGGTTCAGGGTGTCCCCCGCCTACTGCCCGGTGACTGCTGGGATAGGCTCCAGCACGGCTGCGACCCCCGTGGGGACAAGCGGTATAGAAGATGGACGGACGGACGGACGGACGGACGGACGGACAGACAGACAGACAGCTTTTGCTGCCCATTAAAATAACCATCTTCTTAAATTGACTCCTCAATGAGCTTTGTGAATAAATCTGATAAAAGTAGATGGTGTGAAAAACTGTGAGCAAATGTAGTCTATAAAATATTTCTACATAAAAATTCAACTGTGAGTTTTGAGAATTGTTATTGCTCCCACAAGGACTGAGTTAATTAATGCTCAACATTAAGCTGTTATTCACGTGACATGCATAAAACTTGCCAGACATGCAGAACATGAAACCTGAACTTGGATTGTGTATGTATGAGCGCATGTGTGCGTGTGGGGTTATAACCTACGCAACCCCTACCCCACCTCCAACGGAACCTCCTGCCATGCTTTTGCCACACAAGTTAGAACGTTTTAGCGCTATTCAATGATTATACTAAGCAGGAAATGTAGGGCCCTGTACCTACATGTACTATATAGATGGCCTTGCATCATTAAAGTACCATAAACCAAATGTTAGATTGTGGGCCACCTGATTTATCTAACATTCACAAGTTAACCTTTAAAATAACCTAACAGAAATAATGAACAACTACTGCTAATTGTAAATAGAATTTAAGATGTTTCAGGTAAAAGTGACAATGATAAATCATTTCTAGAATCCATCCATCCAATATCCAAACTACTTTATCTCACAAGAGTTGCAGGGGTGCTGAAGGCCGGCGGGGTACACCCTGAACTGGTCGCCAGCCAATTGTAGGGCATATATAAACAGACAACATTTTACACTCACATTCACATTACCACCAAAAAATTAAACTAACTCAATAATGTGTAGCTTGGTAAAGACATACAATATACATAGACAATGTGAAGATGTGTTTTATATTTTCATGAAAAAGAGATGATAGATGGTGCAGCTTGTTGTCACGGGGACTTTGGAGGGAAGCTTGCAAACGCTAAATGTACAGCGTATATTGGAACTGGACTGGGTATGAGAGCCTGCTGAACTTACAGTGCTTAAATATTTACACGCTACATTGATGCATACTCTTTTTCTGTCCATCCATGTGTTTTCTATATGACTTAACCTCATTACGGTCAGGGTTGAGCAGGAGCGTATTCCTTCTGTCTGGGTTCGAGGCAGGGTACACCTTTAGTATGGGATCTGACCTGGTCACCAGTCAGTTGCAGGGCATATGCAGTACAGAAAAACATCCATTCCCACTCACCTCTACACATGGAGTCGAGAGACCTCAATGAACCCAACATGCATAACTTTGGGAATGTGGGAGGAAGCTGGAGCAAAATCTATCCCAGGACAGCAAACACGTCACTGGAAGACCTAAGCCAATACTGAATCCTAAACCTCAGAGCTGTTGGCCAGATGAGCTAAACATGGGGTGTCAAACTCTGGCCAGCAGTCCAAATTTGGCCCACTGTGTAAATATATTCGGCCCATGAAGACAAAGGGAGTTTCGCGAGTTTAACGTAACAAGTCAGTGAACGATCGGCTAAGGCAGCGTTATGGAGGCCAATCAGAGCCAGTGTTTTTACATGTGTGCCGACGTGCATTCGTCAGTCGTCACACGTAACACCAACAGAGAGGAGGCAGAACTGGTGAGTCAGGAGCAAGCTGATTTCCGATTGGAAGAACCTGATGAGAGTGGTGAGGACAGCAGAGAGGATCATCGGGGCTCCTCTTCCCTCCATTCAGGACTTGTCATCCCAGCGCTGCGTGTCCCGAGCCCGAAATATTATCAGTGACCCATCACACCCCCACCATGGACTGTTCTCCCTGCTGCCCTCTGGGAAGAGGTTTCGCAGCATCCGCTGCAGGTCCACCAGGTTCTGCAATAGTTTTTTCCCTGCTGTCGTCAGACAGTTGAACATTCAAACGTAGCATTCCTCTGCACACTTGTAAATACTGCTTTTGTCTCCTGCACTGTTTACATACTTTATCACTGCTGCACTTTGTACTTTATAATTATCTTATTTCATATTTTTATATAGAATGTCACTTTTTAACCAGCCGAAATACCTCTACATTGTTGAAAGCCATATGCAACGAAATTTCGTTTTGTACACACCTAGTGTTGACAAAATGACAATAAAGTTCTGTCTAAGTCTAAGTCTAAGTCTAAAAGTTAGCATTTTCAAGATGGCAATATCAACATTATTTTAAATTCATTGAGGTTAAAGGCAAAAACGTGCATGAGCGTGTACTTTCCCTGGTAACAAGTTATGTACTATTATTCAGTAATTCAGTTAATAACTTTTTTGAACAAGTAGTGAGTTCCCAACACTGTAAATTAAGGGCTAATAATAATTTGTGATATAGCCTACATTTGTTAGCATTCTGTTTAGGTTTGTTTTCTGTCTTCCCTTAGGTAAACATGAGATATAATTTTAAGATTCTAAGATTGACAAGACTGTTACAAGGTCAGTTATCAGGCATATTTATTTCCCTTGGGTTAACGTTGGCCCGTGATTAGCTAATGGAATGTTTGCCATTTGCTAGTGCCACTATAATTCGTGACAACTATTTTTGTGTCATAATTGAAAGTGTGCCAAGCATAAAATTCAGGAACGTTACCAAGGAGCTAATCGTGCCTCTTTCCTTGAAAGACAAATTAATGTCATGTATGAGGTTTTTTGCATTTATTATTATTATTTATGAAATTATTTACTACATTATAATGATATTTACATTAATGGCACTTTATGGAGGGATGTTTTGTAAAAGAGTTATATTGTGGTATATCAAGCTCAATTGCAATTACAATTACAGGGGCTCTTGCAATATAATTTGGCGCATATAACGTCTGTGCAAAATAAAGTGTGATGTTTTTTTACGGGCGAGGACGGCGCTCAGTAGTTTCACCAAGGGAGTAATTCAGTGTAGAACCGCCACTGGTTGTACTCCTATGTTGAGCACTCACTTGCACATGCATGGGATGTCCTGCATCAAGCTGAATTTCCCTTGATGTCAATAAAGTATCTACAATATTTGTGCAGACATACTATTGCTCAACATGCTGTATCTCCCACAAAATGTATATGTTTGCTTGCTTTGCCCCTGTCAGCCACCACGACGCACGCGCGATGATCTGGTCAGTCGCTTCGTGCACCTGTTCTGCTGGCGTTCCAGCCCTCGTTTTCCCCATTTCCTATTCCCTAAATAAAGAGTCCGTGTTGCACATTGTTGTCCTGCCTCATCCGTAACATGCTTAGGTTTTGTTTGGAGTTGAAAATGTGATTTCATTTTTTCACCTCCATTGAGTGTTACTGAATTATAGTTTGTGTGGGTGTACGTATATGTTTCTTGTGTCTGTGAACAGGTCATTCAGTTATACCGTCTTCCAACGACCTGTGCCTGTATTATGCTCATTTGTCTTTAATTTAAGGAATAGTCAGAGTGTGAGTGAATTTTGTAGCTGTGCTCTTGCAGGCATTGATATCCTTGAATGCAAAATGTTTTGTAAAGTATCTCCATAGTTGCCGATGGATGGAATTTTTTTTTTCTGGCGTATTACTCAATAGCAAGTGGTAGGTAAAAGGGACACCCTGTCAATGACAAGACATCATTCCTCCCACCACGGAGCGGTGCATTAAATGGTGAACAGAGGGATTATTTTGACAGATATAAAACTAGACACAAAAATGGGAACACCAGATATGTATCAAACTTAACAATATTGCTCCCTCTCCCAATCAAGACCTCAATGTCCGGAAGTATCCTTTAAACCAGCGGTTCCCAACCTTTTTTGCACCACGGACCGGTTACATGTCAGACAATATTTTCACGGACCAGCCTTTAAATAAATATATAAATAGATAATAAATTTATATTAAAAAAACGCGTAAAAATAAAACTCACCAGTATCTGCTCCGTGGCTTTACGGGCTCGACTGGTGAAACATGTTACGCGTCTTGACCTGAATTAATTGATCGTCGATAAAAAAAATGTTTTGTTTTTTTTCTGTGCGGCCTAGTATCAAATGACCCACGGACCGGTATCAGTCCGCGGCCCGGTGTTTGGGGACCTCTGCTAAACCACAGCAATTCAAAATACTGGCAGACTCAATTTGTCTATTTCAATTAGCTGCACATACTAGCTGTGTGTATGTCACACTATGTGGTGTCCCACAGGGATCGGTTCTCGGACCAATTCTATTTAATATTTATATGATTCCGCTTGGGGACATAATACGTAAATATAATATTAGTTTTCAATGCTACGCGGATGACACCCAATTATATATGCCGTTATCGATGACAGATCTGCGGGATTGTTGTAATCTTGAGGCATGCCTTGCGGAGATCAAGCAATGGATGTCTCTCAACTTCCTTCGTCTTAACCCAGATAAAACTGAGATGTTGATAATTGGTCCAACTCGTTTTCAACACTTGTTCAAGGAAACCGCTATAACTATAGATAACCGTACTATCACTCAGAGCGATACTGTAACTAATCTCGGGGTAATGTTTGACCAAACTCTCTCCTTTCAAAAGCACATTAAGAATATAACCAGAATTGCGTTCTTTCACCTTCGTAATATTGCAAAGATTCGTCCGATCCTCTCGACCGGTGATGCGGAAACTATTATACATGCGTTCGTCACGTCGCGCCTGGACTACTGTAATGTACTAGTCTCTGGTCTTCCTAAGTCCCGCATCAAAAGTCTACAGTTAGTACAAAATGCTGCTGCAAGGCTGCTCTCACGGACAAGAAAATTTTATCACATTACCCCAATATTAGCCAACTTACATTGGCTCCCGGTCCATTTAAGATGTGACTTCAAGGTTCTTCTATTAACCTATAAATCACTGCATGGCTTCGCGCCTTCGTATCTCGTCGACCTAGTTGTTCCTTATGTTCCGTCTCGTAACCTTCGTTCGCAAAACACTACCCTTTTAGCGACACCGAGGGCCAAGAAAGTGTCTGCAGGGAGCATTTTCTATCCGGGCTCCAGAGCTTTGGAATGCCCTCCCAATGGATATTAGGACTGCTACCTCAGTAGAAACATTTAAGACATGTTTAAAGGCACATTTCTATGACATGGCCTTTAACTAACCTGTAGTGGCCGATTCGGCCGGAGTTTGTTTTGTTTTCTCTCCCCCCTCCCCGGCCGGGGAGGTGGTTAGGTGGCACCCAAGCTGACAGGGGCTATCTGGATTCCCGTGGGCCAATTCAGGTTGGGGGAACTGCAGCTCAACCTCCACTGCCAGGATAGTAGAGGGCTCCTCCGGCAGCCCTTCGCTCTGACTTGGACATCCGCTTTTTTGATTTACATATTATGTATTATTTGTGCCCTCTCTGCATCCATTACAACCTGGTGATCCTGAAAGGGGGATCCTTCCATCTGTGGTCCCTTCTCAAGGTTTCTCATTTTCCCCTGGCAGGGGTTTTTGAGTTTTTCCTTGCCCTTTTGGGAGCTTAAGATCAGGGGATGCTTTGAGAATAATTGTCAATTTTTGTCTGTGTGAAGCCCTTTGAGACTGCTTGTGATTTAGGGCTATACAAATAAACTTGACTTGACTTGACTTGCAGTGTTGGTTAGACATGTGACTACAATGAGAGGCAGAAACACTTGCTGTCCTGTTATCTACTATGTTCCAAATTTCGAAGTGTTTATGTTTAGCTCTTTAGATCATGTATGCAATTCGGTTTTAAAAAGATAGTTACTTTATTGTCATTGTACAAAACTGTACAATGGAAATCAGGCACAGAATATGTCCTCATAAATAATATTTTTTTTAAAAAGAGATAAATGTTTAGATCACTCCCACATCGTTATTTACTAGGGGTGTAACGATTCATCGATACACATCGATTAATCGATATAATGCTCTACGATTTATTGGCATCGATGCTAAACGTAAACATCGATTTATATCGCCGTGTTTGACCTCGGACATTAGACGCGACTTTATTTTGAAATCCAGTTCATTGTTGCTTGCTTCCTCTTTCCGGGAGCAGTACGCGGCGTGTTGTGTTGTGAGCAGAGCAGGCACGTGAAAGGGGAGCCGACAACTACGCGGCTCCTGGGCTGGTGCTATGGCTAGTGTCCAAGAAGACGAGGAAATTCGCTCACCTTTGGGCTTCAAGTCATTCGTTTGGAAGCACTTTGGATTCCAAAGAAAAGATGGCTCAACGGACAATTAAAATTATTGTAAATAAATAGTTCAGTAATGCACTTTAAAGTTAATGGTATTACAAAAAAGAAAGAATATTCATTTTTCTTTACTTATATGAGAAAAAATATAGGAATTTGATAAAGTTCAGTGTTAAAATAAGCACTATGTATACTACAATACTCTTGTAATTTCCTAAATAAAGAGTTTGCAGTACCTTATTGATTTTGCGTATGAATTGTTATAAATCAGGATATTGTTCTATATTTTTTATTTAAAAATAAAAATATCGATCGTGGAGCACTATATCGTGATGTATCGTGAATGAATCACAGCAGGCTTTAAGATATCGGCAAATATCGTATCGTGGTTCTTTGTATCGATATGATATCGTATCGTGACAAAACCCGCGATTTACACCCCTATTATTTACCATACTGCAACACCAATGTATATGCATAGGCCATCAGATATTACACCTCAATATGTTGTCATGCTTTGTTTTAGAGTTCAGTGGTTATGGCTGAAATCGTTCAAGAAGCATGGACTGCCACGTGTAATATCATCTCTTTCCAGATGGTAAAGTTCAAAAAAGGTTGTAGACAGTGTGGAAATAGTCTTTGATGATGATGATGATGAATGACTTGTGGAAGCAGTGAGAGGTGAAGCTGTCATTCAAGGATGGGAGCTCGGAGTTGGTTATGTGTTGTGTAGTTTTTAGAATTGACCTCCTCCCGTCTCATGTAAGGATGCCGTACGTCAGAGGACTGGGCGTAAGGCACAAGCAGATGGTGTGATCGACTAATCTTACAGAATTTATTTTTTAATTGGATGTGACTCACTGGCAAACAGACCAGAGTGGACCACATATCTTGCACAAATTCAGCTAGGATAGGTTCCGCGTCACCGGCGCCCCAATTGACGACAAGGTATAGAAAATGTATGGATGTATGGATTTTTTTACTGCTCTGTTATAAAGTGAAGGGGACTGTAATCATCTCCATGTCACTACAAATCAATCACACCTCTGGGTACTGTCCAGTTAGGAAGCAATAAAAATTGAGAATCAATCTCACCTGCTGAGTAGGGGGACAGAAAACAGATGGGAAGGAAGATAGCAAGACATCCCTATTGGAATGATATTGAATTCTTTCTGGATGCCTCCTTGCTCGTCGTTTCTTCAGTACACATGCCACTCACTAATAGTACTGTGAGATGTCTTTTTGCAGGTAGTGAGTGCAGCTCTTTTAGTGTTGCACATGCAGTCATTATCTACTCGCAAAATTCAAGCTCAAGGAGACATGCCGTTAAACCAGGAGATTTGGGGGGAGGGGGCAAAATCCAAGCAACAGGACTGTGATTTCCTCCACAGGAGGAACAGGAAAATCAAACAAATCTCAAGTAGGCCTCTCGTGTTCATGTTTCTGGTTTCCTTCAACTGTCAGCAAAAGACTTGTCAAAAGCATTGACGTGATACCAGGAGACAGGCGAGTACACCAGGAGAGGGGCTGTACAAGGGTAACAACCCATCAGCAAGACGGCTGAGCAAATTGATCTCCAGCAGGCCACTTGTGTTTCTCATGACACACTTCTCATGAGCAAGTTCATGTATGTACACCAGGAGAAGAAGAACCCTAACACTGCACTATTTGCTCCTTTATGTGCACAACCATTGCAACAACCCAATCGGAAGTGAAATAGCAAAAAGATAGAAATGCACAACACACCAGAGGCATTACTTGCACAATCATAGATGCCTGAAATCCAAGGAAAGGTTTCCTCCCAGTCAAACTGATGGAAAACAGTCATATCCCTCACATATACTACCGTAAATTCCGGACTATAAGCCGCACCGGACTATAAGCCGCTCCAGCTAAAATTGGGAGATATTTTAGTTTTTTTCTTATATAAGCCGCACCGGACTATATGCCGCACGTGCACACGCGTTTTTTTACAAAGAAAGACCGTTCACAGAAAGCCTTTTTAAAGTTTTAATAACATACTTTAACATGTCTTTCTAAACATTGCCTGTGACGCAGCAGTAGTACCGCAGCAACACGGAAGTGTGCACGCGAGTTATTAACAAAGAAAGACTGGACACAGAAAGCTTTTTTAAAGTTTTAATAACATACCTTAACATTTCTTTCCAAACACTGCCCGTGACGCGGCAGTAATACCGCAGCAACACGGAAGTAACACAAGACTAATAGGGCTGGATTAAAAAAAACATACCCGGTAAAAGTCACTGAGACGCGGCGGTAACACAGCAGCAACACGGTAGTACAGCACCAACAGGGCTCGTTAAAAAACATACCAGTAAAAGTAAAAAAAAGAGCTTCATCGTCTTCATCTTCCTCCTGTGCACTGAAACCATCGAAGTCTTCCTCCTCAGCGTCCGATTGGAATAGCGTTAGATATCCTTCGCCTCACACTTTCTCAGTCTCTCTTTCGTCCTCGCTTTTATGCATTTCTTCGAGTGTGATGAGGGTCTGTTCATGCTAATTTTATTCATGCACGAAGCGCTAAATTACATTAAACTAGCGAGCGACACGTATAGCTCCAGAGTAGACGGGACCACGAAATAAAGAAAAGGGTGACGCAACACAATGTCATCAACATCGACTGCCTTTAGCTTAAAAGCGGCTTCATATGCATTTCTTTTGTCCCCCATAATGACGGTTTGTGTATAAAAGCTTCCTTTCAGTAATGTCCGTCTTGATCTTGTTCTGTCTCTTCTTTGTGTGAATTATACGCCACTATTCGCCTATCAAAACACAAACTAGCACGTCTTCTTCGGCGCATTATCTCTTCTTCGTCTGTCTCGCTCTTGCTTCCTGCTAGAGCGCCCCCTGGAGGCCGTAAAAATCCATAAATACGTCGCGCCGCCATTTAAGCCTCGGGGTTCAAAGTAACCTTCTGAATAAAATGCATTAAAAGTTCACGTTCATTACAACTTGTTTTTGGTGAGCAAAATGTCAGAAGAATTGAATTTAAATGCTGATTGATTGGGTTTTAATACAATGCAGATGGTCCAAACAACGCCACTGCTTTGTGTAATCTCTGAGTCACATGGCAGAGTAAGAGAAAGGGTTTAGAGCCCTTTGACGCAGGTCACCTAGCGTGCATTCCTACTAAAGCTCATAATAGTCACAAGCAACACAGCCAGAATAAGCAGCAGCCATAGTAGTGTTTCAAAATAGTATTTTTGTTGTTGTTTTTTTCTTCAAGATACCGCAGTGTATAAAAGTGATCAAGTCATCACAAAAATCACGAAAAAAATCCTTATATAAGCCGCACCTGACTATAAGCCGCAGGGTTCAAAGTTTTGGAAAAAAGTCGCGGCTTATAGTCCGGAATTTACGGTACATAGAATAGTAGTGGACCCAAATGGATGATGCAAGCAAAAAAAACAGGCATCATGCAAAGCCTTCCTAAACAGATCAAATATGCAAAGAAAATCACGATAACCTCTCAACCAGGCACGCTTTTAAGTTTGGATAAGACAACATATACAGACATGCCTGTTTTCAGACTAAAACCACAGGACTCTTTTTCACTAAGATTCATGACTGGCTACAGCAACTTCACCCATCATTGCACTTTATATTCCAAGGTGCAATGGGGCTCTTTATCTGTATGCTGAGATATGAACTGGCTCATTTTCATTCCAAGGTCTTAAAGGTAACATGCCACCATACATCACAACATCAAACTGGTAACTATCCAACATGTTTCAGTGGTTATAATAATCTACAACAGTCAAGAATTGATCAAAAAGTATTTTGCTTTTGAATGTAAATGTTTTTAATATTTGCTCTGTTTCTTTCCCATGTTCTCTCTGAATCAGGGCTGTCAAGCTCCAGTCCTCAGGGGCGGCATTCCTACATGTTTTTTTCGTTAAACACACCTAATTCAATTGATCAGGATCATTATCAGGGTCCTGCAGAACGTGAGGATGAACTGATCATTTGAATCAGGTGTGTTTAACAAGGGAAACGTCGAAAACCTCCGGGAATGCGGCCCCCGAGGACTGGAGTTTGACACCATCATTGCAAATTAGAGCTTGCCCTCAATGGCTTTTCAAGATTTAAATTAAATGAAATATTCAAATGACCTAAGCTGCCAGTTCTGAGAAGCACTGACCTACGTGTGTAGGGAGATACCCCAGGACTCCATCTGTTGTCTTATCAGGAGAATGTCCAGAAATTCGAAAAGAGTCACACTAGTCAGCCACATAATGAGTTGAGCCTTGAAGAAATTCACAAAAGTTGGATCAGCATGTGACATCAGTTTTCAATTTGTTTCTGGGCTACGTTTCCTTCACACCTTACTTAATTTTATTCTCAATGATTACTGCAATGTGATCAATAAAGATTTACATTTCATTTGATGTGTGAGCATCCCTTTATTTTCGGTACATTAGTTCATACTCTTGTTCCCAGTTGTGTCCATTCTCCTGATATGGTTCACACGGTGGCTCACCCATCTTTCATTTGCTAACTGCTTATCCAGTGCAGGCCTCCATGGAGTTGGATCTTCTCCAAGGCTCACTGACAGTCATACTTTTTATCGCTAGAGTAGCCACTGGTGAGTAGTTAATTATTAAATCCCTACACGACTCAAGTTCACAAATTCTGTCTAAACGTCCTCTTTCCATTTACTGTCCAAAACACGCACATGGTAATGCTTAAAGCAGAATTCCATCTGAGTCTGATCACCATACAAACAAATGTAAGCATGCCTGAGCTAAAGAATGGGATCCCACACTGTCTGTCCCTTTGCACATAGAAAAACGATTTTGCTGCAAGGAAATGTTATGCTAAGCAAAGTATGAGATGTTCATCAAATATTTAAAATTACAGTAATCACAAAAAAGTCCAAGTCATCTGTTGAATTTCATTGAAGGCATTGCATAATATTTTGTATGAGGTGCTGTTTGCAAAGCAAGATTTAGATTAGATGTCACGTTTATATTTAGATTTAACATTTTCTCTAAGCGTAACATACTGTACAACATTTGGATTTAACCATTAAATATATTATATGGGGGCGGCTCGGTGGCGCACTGGGTAGCATGTCCGCCTCACAGTTAGGAGGGTGCGGGTTCGATTCCACCTCCGGCCCTCCCTGTGTGGAGTTTGCATGTTCTCCCCGGGCCCGCGTGGGTTTTCTCCGGGCACTCCGGTTTCCTCCCACATCCCAAAAACATGCTTGGTAGGCCGATTGAAGACTCCAAATTGTCCCTAGGTGTGAGTGCGAGTGCAAATGATTGTTTGTCTCTGTGTGCCCTGCGATCGGCTGGCAACCGGTTCAGGGTGTCCCCCGCCTACTGCCCGATGACAGCTGGGATAGGCTCCAGCACTCCCGCGACCCCCGTGGGGACTAAGCGGTTCAGAAAATGGATGGATGGATATATTATATGGAAATATTGTTGAAATGTGGAAAAATGAAAGTGAGTCAGAAAAGTCACAATACACACTCAAGCTAAGTGTGACCATATGTTGCTTTTGTTATTTTAGCATGAGCCACTTTACAAGTAACATAATGCCAGAAGTCACTAGTACATCTTATATTTTTACATGACTTTAACACCTCCATTTTACGTTGAGTTCAAATTGTATCGTATTGTGGGTTTCAGGTCCATGTTTGGATTCAATGGAACACTGCACATAAAGAATATTTTGGTAAGTCTGGGAATACTTTAAAACAAGGAAAGAACAACACTCTGCTTGTTTTGGCTGAGGTGAATAGAGGTTTAGACTTGCTATGCCTCTGGGGAAGAAAGAAACAGCAGGGCTGTTCAGTATGCAAGTCATGTAGGCACACTCATTAGCCTTTTAAATTTCAACACGCTAATTGTTTTCAGTGGTATTTAGCTATTTGTAAAGTATATATCATGCATTTTATTTTGCCGAACATTTGGCGATACTCTTCCTGGCCGATTTACTAGACATAGCCAGTTTTCCCTCCACAGTTATCACATGATGCTACAATATATCCATACATGCAAGTTGGCCAAGAGGGCACTCTTGTTTGACTTCAGTGTCTTTCACATGTTGCAACTGAACGGAGCAGCTCATGTGGCCATAACCATCTTTTGACTTTGACTGCCCTCTTCTGGATACATTGGAGAATTACATCATCTCATTGCTTTTCTTTGGGCAAGAGCCGCAGTGATTCCTGTGTCGTATGTGGGGGAAAAAAATAACGGAAATGTTTTGAACTTGAACAAAGACACAAGTCTAATTCATTATAAGTCAGATTATTTCACTTCCTTTTTGCAGATTCTTCAGATCCTTGAGGGCTCGCATCACAAGTGTCATGTCATGTATGACAGGAAGCCTAAGAAGGGTCAAGTGAAGGGTCAGTTCCCAGGCTGCAAATGTGGGTGGAGCTAAATGTTTTAAGTGTTTGCCAGAAGTGGTTAAAAATGGCCATTCATATTGATGGCCAGTCAGGGTCATCAGGGTCATATACCCTGAAAATTGGGGAGTTTACATTGCCTCTGAGTATCCAGGCCAGGGCTGTTCAAATCCGGGCCGCTGTCCTGCCTTCTTTACATGTCTCCCTCCTCCAACACAAGGATTAGGCCTCTTTGGCAAATACTAAGTCGATAGGAGACTTGAGCAAGGTTATCTGTCTCTGTGACATTTTATGTTCTTCCTATCTATCTGTACTCTGGCACACATTTCCAGTTGAATGCCCAAGGAGTGACACATTGTCACATATGGGCTAGGTAGGTTGAGCCACCTTCTACTCGGGGGAGAATAAAGAAAGAATTGGTACTATTTTGGACAGTTACTTTCTTCCACAACCGGAAGAATAAAGCTCCACGGCCGTGTTTCAATCTTCCTGGCAAGTAGTGCAACTTAAAATATGCAGTCTTCTGCTAGTCATTCTTGTGTAATATTGTGAGCATTAAAGATAAAAAGATCACATGAGAGGATGACCCACCAACAATTTGGTAAGAAAACAACAAAACTCATGACTCAACCTAGTTTACCACATCCTTTCACCAAACAAACAGGGGTGTTTTATTGTTGTTTTTTTCAGCACTATTTTGTTCTAAGCTTTAGGCACACATTATCCTAGTTTTTATTGATTGCTTTGACCTGTTTGGAGAAGCTGGGAAGCTCTCGGTCTTTATCGTCACCATCGCATGCAAATGTGTTAACCCATTCTCAGTGGATGGAAAATAGTTTTTTGCAAAACAGTTAACACGGATGTCATTCAAGAAGTCCAAACTCCCTTGTTTTAACTGTGGTTACAGAACAGAAATCATATGCTCCGAGCCCTTAGAAACTCCCTGATCAGTAGGCAATCACTAAAAGCACCTGTCTGACACTTCTTCACAAAATTCTTCAATTAGCAAATCAGGCCTGTGTTGCTCTTTGCAAGCATGAATGGAGGACATCTAAAGCAGGTAAGAGGTAGAGGGGTCAGAGGAAGAGGAGTTTGTATGCGAGGTGGAGTTATCGCTGGAAGGGCTCAGAAGAAGAGACAGAAGAGTATCACTTGTGGCTATCTCATACTCTTATAGTTGTAGTGTATTTGCTTTTGTTACGTATCTTAAATGGTTTGGCACAGGTATTGTCTTTTGCAAACAAAATGTAGCATCTGTTTTGAAAATGTCAATTTTGAGTTGCCGGCTGCGTCAAAACAATCAATTAAAACTGCAATACTCTAAAAAATTCAAAGTTACATTGTTTTTTGTAATGTTATGGTTTTATTGTGGCTGCAGTGCAATTTTTTTTCCCCATAAGGTTGGGAGGTATGCGGATAATCGTGCAATATTTTCTTTTTATTGCAAGACCACAATGTTGGAATTTGTTTACACACTATATTTGTCTTGTTTCCACAGCAGTACCCTTCTTTCAAAGGTCTTCGTAAACCCTTTCAGCCAAGCAGTAATGCAAAAACAGTATCCTAGGGAAACAAATACTAAAGAAATTACTTGCGTGTTCTCAGTGTCAATATTGCCCAAAATAATTTATTAATGTTGTCATCTGTCGAAATGTATTCTTTCTCTGATTAACATAATCTTATAAGACATGTCGCAGAAGTATAAAAGACATAGAAAACCCCTATCATTGTGACAACATTCTGATATGCCAACTGTATCATAGAAAGGCACATCATTTAAAGCAAATTAGAACTCTCGTCTCATTCTATAAATAAGTGCCATCTTGTTAGAACATTGCATTCCTTTTACTGGCTCAGACACGTGTCTAGAAAAAGGGAAATAAGGAACATAAAGTGCCATGAGTTTTGTTTTTTTTGCGTGGAGGCTCACGTGAATCCACTTAGGATGAAAGGGTATCTCCACTGCTGGGATCTTTCTGGTCAAAATGTGGAGCCATGTCCAGTTCTTTCTCAGGATAGAGACTGATTTTACTGGACAAATCATCATCCCCATTTAATTGTTTGGGGGAAGTTTGTACAGTGTCTGTTGAGCTGCATGAGTCTGACATGTGCTCCCTGGCTGTGTCAAAGGACTCAGTCAAAATACTCTCATTATAAGACTGACTGGCAGTAAATGCAGGGATGTCAACCAATGAATTGTTTGTGTCAGGAGGAGGAATGTAGTCATCCACTCTTCTGATCGCAGTGCCTCTGTCGGTATCCACTTGCATCAGACAATTTCTTGGGAATGGTTCACTGCCACAGACTTCATCTGTATCCTTTCCAATTTCCTGGTTCACAGCAGAGTCCTCTGCTCCCGAAAGAATTCTCTTCAGGCTATGGGCTCTGTCTCTGTACAGCTGGCATAGCTGAGTATCAGGGATGTGGTTCCCGTGGATCTCCGCTAACTTCATATACACTACGTACAGGGCCTCGGCGTTTGCTTGATCCTCCAGGGCAGCTGCCAGAGCAAGGAGGAAATAACCCAATGCATCATAAGAATCCTGGTGAGGAAGCATGACAAGAAAAAAATACATGGTTTATCCAAAATCAAGAAACAATCCAAAAGAATAGTTTGTGAAGCCTCTATCTAGGAACTTCAAAACAGAGTATTTTCGGGGACATGGTAAATTTCTCAAAGTGTGCTTGTTGGAATAATTGTTTTTGCAGAAGCACTGGTCGGCCTGAACCGGAGGCCTCATATGTTCGCTCAAGCCAACATATCTGTCTAGCTCTGGGGAGTTCTTAGACTCCCTTCCTTTTCTTATCTGTGAGAGGCCCTCACTAGTTATGAACAGAACACCTTTGTTCTTTGTTTAGTTCAAGAGAAGTTCTTTCTCTTTTATACCTTGTAGTTTCTATTCACAAATTGTTGTTGACCGGGACAGTTTTTAAGTTATCCCATATTTACTCAATGTTTGTTTAAGTAGACTTCATGCAAGTTATCTCACTTTAACTTTACGTTTGTTGGAGTGTATGCACGAGAGGTATCTGATTATTTACTTATTATTATTATTGTGTGATACTTAGCAAGAAAGTCTAGAGCATTGTTTTACAGGGACACGGCACCCAGCACGTTTGAAGATCGCAGCCTAGGACGAGAATGCCAACCAACTAAGGACTGACTCTGCATTGCTGGGGTCGCATATCGGCCAAGGCCTCGCACCACACAACACCCTTTAGTTGGCTAAATCAGCGTTGCTACAGCCACAATCTCCCCTCCCTTTAGTGTAGCAACACCTCTTGTAACCAGGGCAACCCAAAATAAAAAGAGGAGATAGCGGAAGAGGAGTCCAGAATTGGTGGAGGACTGTAACTGGGCCTTCTACGTAATTCTCCTCGCAAGCAAAAGGAATACTGGTTGTCTTCTCCTCTTCTTTCAGTGTATAAAATAATGTCTTATGGTACTTAGACTTGACAGTGCTAATGACTGGACAAACAATGAATTAAGGTAATTGAAATATATAACAAATGAAATAATTGTATTAGGGTAATTGAAATAACAAATGAAATAATTGTAATCGTACAAAAGTCCCTGCTACTAAAGGCTGCTATGTTGACTGCGTGAAGAATTCAAAGACTTAAGTAGAACTGCGGTCCCGTATTTTGGTGGAGCGCAGTCAGAGTTTCAAGTCTAATTAGATCTTTGATGTTTTGGTCAAACCTATACTCACTTTTCCAAGGCTTTCCAAATTATTGGGCTATTTCTTATAGAATTCACCTATTTTCAGTTTTCTTTTCTAACCCATCCTACGTTATTTGCTGAAAAACTCACACATGCATGCTCAGGCCAAAGCCCTGTCTAATAGACACGTAAGTAGTAAACCTTTAGGTGTGGTAGATTACTCGCAGATTTCCGCTATTTGAGGCAGGACTCGGTTCCTATCATTGGTGTATACTGAAATTTTATTACAGTCACATACAGAAAGAAAGAGCTAGACGGACAGTGTCATTTGGTCATCAGTTTTTGAGACTCTTTTTGTATACTCTATCATGTGCATTCTTGCCAAATCTTATGTCAGCAAAAAATCCAAACTACCCTGCAACGGTTTCCCCAGTTTTAAACCCTGCGTTTTAAACAATGAAGACTTTTTGCAGATTGTTTTGATTCTAGGAGTATTATATTATTGACTCGGGTTGAAAGATTTCAAGAAAATATTGATTTAAGATTTTTCTAACAGATTTCAATTTGATTCAGTCCCCCAGTGTGATCACCAAACTGAATTTTACAGAACTGTGAATGCTTGTCCCAGAATTTGCACAAGGGAAACATTTGTGCCATTGTCCACGTAGTACCTTGAGCTTGTGCAGCGTGAGATTTCCCAGCCTGCAGTAGACCTGAGTGTAGTAGCGCGCTTCCATTGGGTGCTCCATGACGGGCGGACAGAGAGACAAGGACTTGAGATAGTAGTTCTCGGCCATCTCATAATGCTGAAGGTTGTAGTAAACTGTCGCCAGTCGATGGTAGGCTGTCCTCTCATTCATATTCACACCTGCAAAAATAAGTCGTAACTCGCCTGTACAAACTCAGTGGCCTTGCTTGTACCTGTTTTGTTAGCTACTTCAACAGCTAGTGTCGCATATTGCAGAGCCTCTTCCTGCTCCCCCTGGTCCATTAAGAGCTGTGTTAGTTTACTCAACAAGCGGAACTCTGAATGGGTGTCTCTGATACTTCGGGAAAATGGTAAACTGCCATCCTGTTTAAGAAAAAAAGCCCGAAATATACCATCAATGTCAGACATCTGGGAATTTTGAAAGCAGCTTTGAAACAGATTGTGTTTTCTACTTACCCTGTAGAAAGGCACTGAAGCCATCCTGTTCCTGTGTCCTTTAAAATAGACGTCCCCTGCTTCCTCATAGATGCTCATCGAAAAATGGGGGTCGTTCATTCTCAGGGCCGTCTTCACTGCTGCCTATCAATCACAGCTTTATGTTCATACAGTACAACTGATTTCCATTATTACACTATATTGGATCTTACAATATATTGGATCAGTATATGAGCTACGCTGATCCTGACTATAACCAACAGCATTTTTAATGTTTCATCAAAAATTGAAAAGAATCAAGATCCGCTGGATACGTCCCCTTTCACCGCTGCTGGCCCAGTTAAAATAGATAGTTGAAATTTATGGGAAGGAGTTAAAATGGGCTGTTCTGCCTGCCTTTCAAGCAAGTTGTTTGTTCTCACTCGTTTTTTTTATTTAAAAAAAAAAAAAAAACACGCTTTTATTTTGACGCAAGCAATGTAAAGCAGGAAGTATCAGGGGCTCATGTGATATAGCCTATTGAGGAAAAAATAATCTGCCAAATGTTGATGTCAAGATTTTCTATTAAAATCTAAAAAATACTTATGCAGACATCTTGCATCATCTCTCCAGTTCAGCTCGCTGTCTAGCTTTAATTTAGCTCATATGTTATAGCGAGGACAGGATATTAAAGGCATTTAAACTTTGAATATTTGGAACAAAAACTTAACACTAATATTCAGACCCACCCACTATAGCAGTTTTGGTTTCTTTTTCGACCATCTGAGCTTTAAAGCGACTCAAGTTGGCTTTTGTGATTTTGGCGTGGCTTTGCACAGGTCTGTGATATAAATTATTAAATGTTTCCTCATTAAAATGTTAATTCATTATCTTCAGCACTTGTCTAAATAATCCCTATTATACGAAAAACATCCAGCCTAACAATTTTTTTTTTTTAACTGTCAAAATATGCAGATATGTACTTAAACTGTCAAAACGTCCGACCCTTGTGACCATCACGCAATCCAAACATATTGCTAGCAGCCCTCCTCACCTGCAGGTACATGTCGGCCAGCTCGTCCTCCTGGATGAGATAATAAATTCTTCCCACCTGCAACCAGGACTCAGATTCTTCTTCTCGCTTGCCTAAATCAATGGAAATCCTCAGGCTTTGCTTGGTGTAATCCAAAGACTTACGAGATGATCTGTACCACATATTTGAAAAACGTTTTGGTCTGTTACCATAAAAAAAGCAGGTTGTGGAAAGCTGAATGAGAATTAAAAGTCACCTTTCAGTATTTAGTGAGAGGTAGAGGCTGCTTAAGATTTCAAGGTACTCTCCTTCAAGTCTCTTATCCTTCAGCTCCCTGGCTACTGACACACAGTGTTCATAATAGACGATGCTTTGGCCGTAAAGCAGTAGGTCTGAATAGAGCCGACTCAGCACCTTGGCCACCACTAACTGACCTACACAGTAAATAAGGCACAATTTGAATGCAACACATTTAATTACATTAGGAGACTGTGAAGTGTTCAATAGTTTTGTTCACTAAAGCGTGTACAATGTAAAATTGGTTTATATTGATGTTCACTGATTCGTCTTCATACTTACTGGGCAGGTTTCTGGCATGCAGTGCCATTAGAAATCCCATTTCATAAGACACCCTGACGCGGTGACTCTGCCCCCTGTCTTTGTAGCTCCTCCCCAACCAAAGGAAGGTCTGCACATGCTCCTCATCTGTGGGGCTCTCCCAGAGTTCCTCAAAAAGTCGCAGAGATCTGGAATAACAACTAACAGTTAAGTCACTTGAAAATTTCAAATAGCAAGACTTGTTGCCAGAGCACATACTTTTCAGCAAGTGATCACTCAGTGATTTGATATACATACTTGGTTGATTATTGAGAAGGGGTGTATACACTTTTGCAGGAGAAAGTACCGTATTTTCCGCCCTAAAAGGCGCACCGGGTTATAAGGCGCACCTTCAATGAACGGCCCATTTTAAAACTTTGTCCATATATAAGGCGCACCGGATTATAAGGCGCATAAAATAGAAGCTATACTGCATCAAACTGAGGTTGACTAGGGTTGCGGTATGCATCCACTAGCCAATAACCAACGAGCCCTCTGTAAACAATCGCGTTTCTCAAACGATCTCCTATAAAATGATCAGAACTGACTAAAGTTCGATCTAACGCATTGGTACTACTTACCTATGTTTCCCTTCCATATCGATCCGTAGATTTACTCGAAACATTAACAGAGCAGCCTATTTTGACATGAAATAGCCTGGTACGTATAGCAGCTATCGCAATAGCATTAGCCATCCGCAAAGTCTCACGAGCCTCAGCTCGCAATCTCCCATGAGCCTCAGCAAAGTGTAAACAATCGCGTTTCTCTAACGATCTCCTATAAAATGATCGGAACTGACTAAAGTTCGATCTAACGCATTGGTACTACTTACCTATGTTTCCCTTCCATATCGATCCGTAGATTTACTCGAAACATTAACAGAGCAGCCTATTTTGACATGAAATAGCCTGGTACGTATAGCAGCTATCGCAATAGCATTAGCCATCCGCAAAGTCTCACGAGCCTCAGCTCGCAATCTCCCATGAGCCTCAGCAAAGTGTAAACAATCGCGTTTCTCAAACGATCTCCTATAAAATGATCGGAACTGACTAAAGTTCGATCTAACGCATTGGTACTACTTACCTATGTTTCCCTTCCATATCGATCCGTAGATTTACTCGAAACATTAACAGAGCAGCCTATTTTGACATGAAATAGCCTGGTACGTATAGCAGCTATCGCAATAGCATTAGCCATCCGCAAAGTCTCACGAGCCTCAGTTCGCAATCTCCCATGAGCCTCAGCAAAGTGTAAACAATCGCGTTTCTCAAACGATCTCCTATAAAATGATCGGAACTGACTAAAGTTCGATCTAACGCATTGGTACTACTTACCTATGTTTCCCTTCCATATCGATCCGTAGATTTACTCGAAACATTAACAGAGCAGCCTATTTTGACATGAAATAGCCTGGTACGTATAGCAGCTATCGCAATAGCATTAGCCATCCGCAAAGTCTCACGAGCCTCAGCTCGCAATCTCCCATGAGCCTCAGCAAAGTGTAAACAATCGCGTTTCTCAAACGATCTCCTATAAAATGATCGGAACTGACTAAAGTTCGATCTAACGCATTGGTACTACTTACCTATGTTTCCCTTCCATATCGATCAGTAGATTTACTCGAAACATTAACAGAGCAGCCTATTTTGACATGAAATAGCCTCGCGGGTACAACAGCTATTCGGTGACGCCCCCTGACTACAGTTGCCGTAATGCTGGGAAGCGATGCGACCTTGTAATTTACTAGTCGTACTAAAACGTACTGAAACATTTTGGCAGAGCACTGTGTACAACCAGTATGGATCAACAAATTCATCAGTTGATCCATATATAAGGCGCACTGGCCTATAAGGCGCACTGTCGGCTTTTGAGAAAATTTTAGGTTTTTAGGTGCGCCTTTTAGGGCGGAAAATACGGTAGTCTAAAATTGGGAGGATATCTGACCTGACCAAGAAATGCTCTGCCAGTGTAGATGCCCCTGAATGCAGTGCCAGGCAGCCCAGGTTGGCTAGTGCCAGGGCCTGATTCCTCTGGTTTCCGCTTTCCCGGGATATTACCAAGGCCGAGTGGAGTTGCCAGCCTGCCTCTGGTACACAGCCCTGTTGCCTCAGACACAAAGCCAAGAGATTGTGGATGACACCTCTTTGAGTAGAGCTGTCCGATCCCTGCAAAGTGGTTAGACATGAAAACAGACATCAGAGTACTTTTAAAGGAAGGAGCAAACAAAACATGACTTTAGAGTGGTTTTGTACCTGAAGTGATATAAGCAGTGGTTGTAGGACACCCTGAGCGTTCTCAGCCTGGCCTGTTAAAACCAACAGCCAGCTGAGCAACACAGAGGCTTCAAAAGCTTCCTCCTCATTGATGAAGCCTCCCGTCTCCACTGCTCGTTGAGCACAGCATACAGCCTTATCAAGAGCACCATACTGCTGGTAAACTGAGGCCAAGCCCAGACATAGGTCCCGCTGCGATTTTAAGTCCCCCTCTTTCTCAGCTATAGCCAGTGCCTGCAGGAGGTAAACCACAATCTGGGCAGGAAGCAGCGAGGTTCCCTCCTTCCAGAATGGGTTCAGGCGAGCTGAGTTCCTGATAAACCTTTCAATCCTCTGGAAGGAGTCACGGAGCGAGTGGTCTTGTCTTGAGTCGAGACTCAGGGAAGCCAACACCAGGTAAGGCATGTATTTCCGATGATAGAGCAAACTCAATAGCCAATTGAGGTCCAGAGGTCCTACAGAAAGCCCGTCGTTGGCCGAGAGAGTTGAGGAGAGGAACTGGAGGCGCTCAACAAAGGGAAGAGCATCGTCAGGTTTCCTTAGTAGCAGGAAGAGGCTGGAGATAAGGTAGCACACACGGGCCTCCAGATATTTATCCCCTGTGACCATTGATCTCCTCAGAAGCAGTTTGAGCAGTTCAATTTCATCGGAGGATGTGTAGGTATGTTTGGGAAGACAAAGGAGCATGGCGCTGGCCTTCTCCAGGGTGAGGGGCAGCTTATCAGTCATCCGCTGCTTCAGGTAGACGGCTGTGAGGTTAGTGAGGAGAGCGATCAACAGCGGTGTGTCTCTGAAGCCTTCCACCTGAACACTCAGAGCTTCCTCGTAGTACACGCGAGCCTGAAGAGGGAGGATATTGTCAGAAACACTTTGCAACATTCACAATCCATTTCAGATATTGAAATGTGTATGATGAAAACTTGCTAATTAAAACAACGTTTTCATAAAAATGTAGGAAGATAAAATGTGTGTCTCTGTATACAGTAGAACATGTTTGAACTGTTTTTCTTTTTCCTTTTCTTGTTTTTCTTACCAAGCATACATACAACCAAAACATACCAAGCATTGTTACTACTTTGGTTATGAGGGAACATCAGACTGTTTATCATCATATTAATAAAACAAACGTGTGCATTTTCAATTACGTTATATATTGGCCAGCACACAGCAATAATTGGTTATATTATGTGCATTTAATTGACATTATCTATGAAAGTGTTAAAAAGTGTGTCTGCATGTCAGAAATGTTATGACGGGAAAGTTTTTTGTATGAAACACTAAATGACAATAAACAACTCATCAATAGTATGTCACAAAAGGCCTGTATTGGATTTCATTAGATTTTGAACTTTGACCTAAGGTAAGTCTGACATACGTATGAGTAAGTTCTAATCACATGAGGAACAGTATGTGATACAATCAAATCAACCAATAAAACCAGAAATGGATTATGTATTTAGAATATAAATGACCTGCGATAGCTTGAGCTTCCTGGCGCAGAGTCTTCCCAGGAGGAAACATGCTCGCCTATGTGCCCAGTGCATCCCCATCCTCTTGGCACACTCCCTGACACTCTCAAGCTGACCTGAGAGCTCACTCTCGCCCTTTCCATTGAAGGTCACCCACAGGAAGGAATACTTGAGGTCATACATGGGGAGGAAGTCTTCCTAGGAGGAAAAAAACAAACACACAGTCTCCTAGCAGCTTTTAATGTACAAGTAGAAAATGATTTACTGGCACCACATCAATTACAATTCCATCTTGGAAGTATCTCAAGTCATGTGTTGGCAAATTTGACTTGTCACACATTGTAGATTAGTTCAGTAAGAGAGAAAACTATTGCCATGAAATGGAAGCGAACTAAAACAACTTTTAGAACCTGACTTGAAACAAATGAAATGTGTCAAGACACAATCTGTGAACCCTGCACGATCTGAGGCACGCAAGCACAGAAGGCAGCCATCTTGGCTCACTAACTATGGCAACTACACTTTTAGTAATATAGGTAAAGTTTGGTATTTCTTTCTAATTCAAACTCGAATCAATCTTCTGTGTATTCTTTTCATAGAACGTGGGGATTTCGTAATATTTCCACCCCTAATTTCTTTCCTTGTAGTCTTTTAATAGAACTTAAACTGTCATTCATCTTCTCTAGATGATGAAAATATAATAGCCTCATAGGATCTATGTGTATGTTTCTTATCAGATCATACAAACGTGCACCATTGCATGTTCTAGTGTAGCTGCCTTAGTTAGCAATCCAAGATGGCCGACCTACTGCGTATGCATGCATCAGATCGCACAGGGGTCACAGATTACATCTTGACAAAGTGACTTGATTGCAACTTTGCTGACCTGGAAGTGGTCATGGTTTAGCAGGATCAACGTTGGATCCCTAGCTTCTGATTCGTCCCCCTCCCAAATGTTTTCCTCCAAGAAGAGAGGGAGATCTTCCTGGAATTCACTGAGTTCTCTGAATGTGTCTTCTACAGTGAAGGACAGGCACCCTCCCTCCTGTGTCAGAGAATTGTGGGACTGATAGAGTGACACACCAGGTGATGAGTGCGATAGCGATGGGCGGGGGGAGGATTGGTACGGGGGCGTTCCGCCGCTTCTGTCCGACATGACACTCTGACGAGTGCTTGCAGGGACCTTGTGATCTGAGAAGGAAGATTATTGTTAGAACACAAATGAAGTGACAGCATGGTAGTTACATATATGGGAGTGCCACATAATCAGTCCATCCACTTTCTCTACCAATTATCCTGTTTACTGTTACAAAAGGGGCTGGAATGCATATCAAGTCATGGGTCAGCTGTTTGTCAATCACAGAACCAACCTTTAATGCCAACAAGTACAAAAAAGTCAATTACGCAACCCACTTTATATACGGCGTATATAACACTCCTGGAGTGTCCTCTGGAGCTAGTATAGTTGATCACTTCACATGGTTTGATATCTTTATCTTGAACATATTCAAAACATGACACCAGATTTTGTCGAGCAGTTATGCTCGGTTTTATAAACTGTGTTATGTAAAGACATACCGACACAGTAACTATGTGTCAAGTGTACACCAAGGCAACAAAACAGTTACAGACCTTAATTATTTTCAACTAAAGTATATGCAGAAACTATAAATGAGTCACATTTATAGTTTATAGACTCATAACCTGGTGTGTCACTATCAGATTGATTGCTTCAGGTTTTGGGTGTGTTCAGCGACGCCGGAGAGACGACCCACATTCTACGTTCGTTTTTCTAGTTCCCCTCACTCGCCTTACATTTTTACTTTTTTTTGGAGTCTATTATTTTCATTTTTTGTAAGCTTCGACCCGTCAATCCATGCCAGTTTCGACCGCGTCATTGCTTGAAATTCAGCGGAGCTCCGTGGCTTTTTTTGGCTTTCCCAGTCCAAAGTCGCCCATGGCTCGGTGCTCTACGCCGGTGTACAGTTGGGCATTCACCTATACACTAACATAAAAAACACTTGTCGTTTGGTAGCCTTTTTTCACTTGGTCCTCATGCATGCACAAATGAGATCTGCAAGTCACTAAGAACATGCAAAGTAAAAAAAAAATAAAAATGCTTACATTTTAGGACTTGACAATATGAAAATAATCCAACAATGAGTTTAGGGTTAGGGTCAACTTCTGTGTACCGTAATTTTCGGACTATAAGTCGCGTTTTTTTTCATAGTTTGGGTGGGGGGGCGACTTATACTCAGGAGCGACTTATATATGTTTTTTTTCACAAATGTTTACTTGATCATTAACACATCACTTACTTACAAGTATAGTTGACCACTTCACATGTTATTTTTAGTATAGTTGATCACTTCACATGGTTTGATATCTTTATCTTGAACATATTCAAAACATGAAAAATAGAGAGAAAAAATCAAATACAGTAATTAACACTTTAAAGCGCCATATCCTCTGGACATGTCCTCTGTCACCAGGATGACATAAAGGACGAGAAATTTGATCGATGGATTTAATGATTTGAGGTGACACAAATGGTTTGATAATATTGTTGTTTATGTGATAGTTATTTAAAATATAGTTTATATATCGTTGTATGGGCCTGTGGAATAATTTGAACTGCGGCGCGGCACACGGCATTGTTGACAAAGGACGATCGATGGATTTAATGAATTGGAGTGACACAGATGGTTTTATAAACGTGTTATTTATGTAATAGTTTTTTTTAAATAACTGAATGTTACGTCAGGCCCGTTCTCAGCTCCTCGTTTGTGTTTGTCACGTTAGCATACCGTATCGTTTAGCCTGTTGTTGCTCGTTCATGTCTGTTCTTGGTGTTGGATTTTGTCGAATAAATTGCCCCCCAAAATGCGACTTATACTCCGGAGCGACTTATATACGTTTTTTTTCACATTTTTGGGCATTTTATGGCTGGTGCGACTTATACTCCGGAGCGACTTATAGTCCGAAAATTACGGTATTTGTGTTTTATTTAAATGGAAAATTAATTGGGTGTATTATGTATTATGGTATGGTATTATGGTTATGTATGGTAATGTTAAAATTCTAGTAAAAACTGCAATAAATTGATGTTAGCAAAAACATTTAAGTCATAATAATGGCTCCAAATAAATGTGTAAAACACAAATAAGTAATGGTTTACCACGTTTGGGCCGATTCCTGATGTACATGAAGTCAGTCTCATCCAGCCTGTCTGAAAAGACATGGACATTTATTCGGTGCAAGCTTTCCTGCTCATAAAGATTGACACCAAAATACATCTACTCTGTGACAACTTTACAAGCCAACATTAGTGATGAGTTTGAGCTTTACCAAGCCTGTACATCGAGCTGATGTCAGATGAGAAGAGCCTTTCCATTAGGTTGCCATCACACGACTCGGAGTTAAACAGTCTTGTCTGAGCGAGCGTGGTTCGCTCCTCCTCGGTCAGAAATACCAAATGGGTCTCACTATACAAGAGAAACAAAGGCAACATTCTCATTAGAGCTGTGGGTCGGATGTTCTCATGCTTTCCACCCTGTCTAGAGTTCAGTTATGCTACAAACATTAAGATAAGCAAGATAAAACAGGAGGGTGTGGTTTTGAAGGATGAAGTGCTTTACAATGAAAATGACACACATCAGCATCAGACCATTACATTTCAAGCCATACTGTGCAATGGGATTAATTCTGTTTACAGGGACATGGTGTCCAGAGGCTTGACGTGGGACTTGTTGATGAAGCCTGTACGACCAGTGGTGGAGTGTTTTCCAATGAAGACGCCAAGGCCTCTAACAAGTAGTCCTTGAATCTCCACAACGTCTCCTTGATTTAGCTGGAGCTCATCTTGAACCACTGGACTGTAGTCGACCACCGCTACACACGAACCTGTCACTGCCGTGTTTAGAGAAGACAAAAAGTCAGCATGAACGATTTGGTGGACATTAGAGTTACTGTGTCAATGCCATTCCACCCCTCAAACTTTCACCTAACAATAACAACAAAGTAAAGAGGCAAAAGCGCTTACATGACATTCCATTTTACAATTAACGCTGTTGCTGCATAAATAAGCAGCCACAAAGTTACTTTCTGTGTGTACTGTGTTCTCTACCTAGTGGATGTTCAAATGCTTCCTTGTCTGTTGGTGAGCACCCTGCATAGCCCGGGTAATTCCGCAGGAACCACCTAACCAAAGGGGACAATGCCATTAACAAAGACATACATGCACAAAATCAGCAAGAGTAAAGGTTAAGCAAGTATTTGACATTGCATCATAAAGTAGCTCAATAAAATTCAAATAGAGAAAAACCCACTGATAGAAAGGGTAGGGAAGCGGCTGAGTGGCAGTGATTGGCACTAGGCCGTGATGTCCAGTGGAGAGCAGAGTACCCTCCCACATATCCTCCTGTCCCGTGTCCTTCACCATTAGAAGGTCATTCTTTTTGAAAGACAGCTGATCTTCATCATCCTCGTCATGTCTTGTGCACAGTGTTTTAGCAAAGAAAGATCCTGTAACAATGTTCATTCATTAATGCACACTTTACACAACTCGCAGATACAAAGTGGTTTTACTCTGTCCTTTGGAAATGGATGATGGTTGTTTAACACCAACCAGATTAAGTAATCTCATTAAAATTCGGCAGCAAGGCAGTTTTACTTTGCAATGCCAACTGTATTAATTTGCAGTATAACAGGTAGTTTTATAGTTTTGCTGTAAAAGAAAGGATCTTATAATGTGCTCCATGTACGTGAAACATGGAAGCCAAGTCAGGCAAAATGGGAATGTTAAGCATTGCAAAGTACAGTAATCCCTCGTTTATCGCGGATAATTGGTTCCAAAAACCACCCGCGATAAGTGAAATCCGCGAAGTAGGGTCACCCGCTCATCTGTACATTTTTGTGTGTGTCAATAAATGTATATGAAACCATTTAAGTGCATATTTTATTATTATAACATTAAATAATTGTTTCAAACATGTAAATAATACATTAATAGTATAAATAACATACAGAAAATTTTGTATAAATAACATTTATACAAAATATGAAAATATAAACATTATACATGTTTGCATGTAACATGTTAACAAGAAGTACTGGGCAGGCTAACAAGTTAGCGGAAAGATGCTTATTTGCGATCGTGCTAACACGTGAAAACCGACCTCTAAAGCACAGGTGTCAAACTCGAGGCCCGGGGGCCAGATATGGCCCGCCACGTCATTTTATGTGGGCGGCGAAGACAAATTGTGCATCAAATTCGTGTGTCATTACTAGAATTGCAAAATGTCTTCACTTTTAATAATATTTGTCAGTTTGTTTTGTAGCTTTTACTGTATATAATATGAGGTGCTCATACATTTATTTACTCATAATGGCCCTACGAAAGAAGCTATGACTACAATGCGGCCCGCAAAAAAAATGAATTTGACACCCCTGCTCTAAAGGAATGTAAACCAACATTTGGAGCAATACTACATTGTTCTAAAGGTTAGACATATGTGATCGTTCATTTCTCTTGTTAGGAGACCCACTTACATCGTCAATGACTGCTGTACCACTGTAACATGTATGTACACGAACGTGAAACATGAAGTGGTATCGGCTGAAAACGGCCTTCAAAATAAAGCACCCTACCTCAAATCAAAGCACGACTGAATAACATATGGAGAATTCTTAACATACTGTATATATGTTTTTAGAACAGCTTTTATTATTATAATATTTTTTTATAACAAGGTACAAGTGTACATACTGTAAATATGTTTTTAGAACTCTTTTATTAAATCAATTTTTCTATAACAAGGTACAACACTGTAAATATGTTTTTAGAACTCTTATTATTATAAAAAAAATTTTTATAAAAAGGTACAAGTGTACGCACTGCAATTGTGTGGGCACTCCCTGCCTTCTGCTGGCGTGTGGGCAACTTTCATGCCATAATTCCCCAAATTAGAAGTTATATTTTGAATTTTTTTTTTTTTTAATTTTGAAAAAAAATCCACGATGTAGTGAAACCGCAATAAACAAACCGCGATGTAGCGAGGGATTACTGTATTTATTTTGATGAAAATACTGTTTGGATGTCATAAGGCTTTACTATAGAAGCTATATATTCCATGCGTGCGTGCGTGTGTTGCATTGCGTATGTTTCATACCTTCCTGGAGTAAAAGCTCTAGGTAGAGGGTGGCCAGATGATCCTCATCTACTTTGACACTAATCTCCAAGTCGCTGAGCAATTTTGGCTCCAGCCAGAAGGACTGATCACACAAGAAGTTCTCCAAGCACCGTGCCACGTAACCTGCCATGCAGTAGGTACAAAGACTGTAATTAATACCAATAACAGCCACAATGAACATCAATATTGCTAAAAGTAATGACAATAAACAAATAAAACCTACCTAAAGCTAGATAAGTCGAAAACTTCCAGAGTTCCTCTGCAGTTTTAAATGTGAGGACAAAACTGTCCTTCTCTGCATGGACAGACACTAGACGTGCAGACAGGTCCTGCAAGAACAAAGACCCATCCTCATAAACTGAACAGAAGATTCGACAAATGCATTTCACAGTGCATTGTGAAATACTACACATTCGACGGCTCATTGGGTGATTTCAAAGGCCAAGATTAACAGCCATGTTTCTGCATCTATTCATGTGTATCATTTTGCACTCACCTTAAATAACTGGATGACATCTTTGCTGTTGCTCTCAACTACACGGAGCCGGGTGCGCAGGGCCTCCTGGAGAGCCCGGTCAGGGCGCTCACTGGAGCGTCGGCGTCCAGTGAAAAGAAGCGTAACTTCTAGACAGGATACATAAAGCCAAATGAGATTTGCGAAAGAGCACTGAAGCCAAAAAGCTTATAGTTTCATAAAGCATACTAAAATTAAAAAGGGAATGGTTTTACTGTCTGCAAGCAAGAGGAAAACTTTCAGAAGTTCATTAAAGATTTTCTATGGCAGCTCATATTACAGTGAAATGCTTTGTGAGAACTAACATAGTCCCTAGAGGAATAACAAAGCTATCAAATTGCTGACTGGACTCTCCGTGTGGCCATTTGAATCCATTTAAAAAGCAGAAACCATAGGGTGTGATGGACCTAAGATGCTGAGTAGGTACGTAAATGTGTCCTGTCGGTATGCATGAATTCCTTAATTAGTTGGAACAGTATAGTACAGGTCTGTCAATCCACTATGGTGCAAAGCACGGGGTATGAAAGTGAAAATCTTAGAGCCATATAGTTTTATTTAGTCAAGATAACTTTTCCTGACATGACCTGGCAGGGGATCAGGGTAAGCCTTCATTGTTGTTCATGTTTGTGTAGTACAGTCCACATTTTCCCTATCAATGAATGACTCTGGGGCACGTTTTATAGGCTGTCTGTGAATCCATTGGTATGAAGACAAGTCCTGGTCAACACTCGCTGACCCAACCAAAATACAAAGTGAAGGACAGCATTTCTCAATCCGGGTGTGCTTGCCACATGGTAGGCACCCACATTGTGTGTCTGCAGCTTCACATGGTAGACTGACTGCTTAAATTTGCTGTGAAAGTCGAAATGGGTCTTACTCCCATGTTACTCGTCTGAGAAACCTGCTCGTGTCTGATCATGTAAAGGGCAATCACACTTCAGAAACCACATAGGCAGCCAGTGGGTTGGTCGCGGCACGGGAGCCACCTGTCGAGTACTTTGGTTTATAAAGTGCAGCATCAGGAACCTACCTGAGGAGCATTTTTCGCCCACTGTCACCCGACTTCCTTTAAGAAGGGTCTCTTTTCTCTTCCAGTAGTTGTCTGGCTCTGCGTCTACTTCTGACTCCATCAGGGGGCCGTCCTCATCTTCACCTACACCTGATGGTAGACGTAAGAATGGATCACAGTTTAACATGCGCTTTTACAGTCAAGAGCAAGGTGACGCCGCCAGTTGTTTCAGGGCACTCTGAATGATATTTTCAAATCTACAGAATGTTGTGTTCTGTGACAATACAAGCACGAGTGTAAGAGTACACTTGCTTCTTTCCATAGAAAAAAAAGTTGGTCTCAAGCTTTTTACATTCTTTCGTCATCAGCGGTAGAGCATGAGTACAACCAAAAACACGGAGCAAAAAAAGCAAAAACAATCTTATGTGAAAAGAAATAGGTAAATTGGATAGATATTAACAAGAGCAAGAGAAATATTTTTTTTTCCACAATTGCAACACCTTCTGTTCAACCTGTCAGAATTCCACAGTGATAGCATTTCTTTCCCTCTGCGTTAATAAAACAAGCATCTTTTCCTCTTCTTCTCAAAAGCTGTTATCTCAAATCCAACGTGACACCATCTGCAGGGATCTGTAAGTCATTACAGTGGTTTACACAAATGAATTTCAGAGAGAAGCTGGGTGGGACTGAGACCCTCTTCCACAACTTTAAAAACATTCTTGACAAATACGCCGGTGGCAGGAAACTAGTTTACGACAACATTATTCTAGTATTGTTCCAATAATTTTGATTGTCTACATTCATATTTATTCTGATCCAAGTGCAGTCTCTGTTTTCTACACTGCATTTAAAATAATGAGTGAGTATTGAGTAGTTTTATTCTTTTCTATCTCTGTTCGTCAGAGAGATGGCTATTAGCTGACCCTAATGAGGTCAACTAGGCTTTCAATGATTTGTTCCAAAGAGCAGGAAGAATGTGCACCACCACTTTCACAGTCACGTGTCTTTCTAAATTGTTTGTTTGCTGCTCGGAATATTGAAATACAAGTTTGATTAAGGCAGATGCAATTTGCTGCACCACATACCCTACCTTCAGTCATGATGTAATTTCCAGAAAAGTGTTCGTGGGTCCCCCCGAGATTATATGGTGGTTCCCTCCACAAGGCATCCAGCTCAGCAGGAGAGATGTCTGTGAAGAAGTATGTCACATATAAGTGCTTTTCATATACTATACTGTTACTTCTAAACACGAGGGGATGGGACAGGCGATACAAAATGTTAGTCGGGGCTTGGGGTAGGTTTACGGGGATACGACAGCATTGAGAGTACACTTAGGGTGACGTCAGAGAATCCCCCGGTCGTGCGCACTCAACTCTGCAACCGACTTCTGGGGATGCGCTCTTTTTCGGACATACAATAAATAAATTACTGTTACAACAGCGGCTTCCTTCTTTATCAACATGCTGTGTCAGTGTTAAGGTATCCTGTAAAGCTTTCACACAGAGACAATCGAGAACACAACTTGGCCACACAATACAACACGACATGACGTTGGAGAGGACAAGAGCCCATTCACTTCCATCCTACGACACAAAACACAGCACTGACAGAACCACTCGGGTCGCACTTGCGGGCTCACATGCTTCTACGACACAAACAACACACAATGCCCTTCAATGTTACCTTCTTGGCTTATTGTGTTACCCATGTTGCACAGAGAACTACACTCCACTACAAGTCATGACACCCGGGCCAAGTGGGCTGGGACCGACCTGTGAAGGAGGAGAGGCAAAATTTGATGAGGGGTCCACAGCAGGAGGAGTGGAGCAGCGGTCTGCAGCAACAAGACGCCATCTGGCCCAAGAGGCGGCAGCTCCCAGGGATCAATGCCATCCCATCGGTTCCCTCCTACCTCTGGAGCAACAATTCACTCTCTTCCTCTCCGCCGGACAGGCCCGCTTCCCCTTCCTATTTCTGCACTCCCATTCTTATCCTGCCTAGTCTTTCACTCTCTCCCCTCCTCAGTCCTCAGTGTTGAGTGTTCCTTTTCTTATTCTGTCTCATTCTGTTTCTAGTCTGGCTCCGCTCCGCAGTCCCATCGTCTGTCTGTGTCCATCCACCTCCACCCAGCAGCCTCTCTCTCCCCTGCGCAGCCAGCGTGAGTGCACAAAGCACTCTCTCCAATTCATGAGTGTGTGTGTATGTGTGTGCGGGGGACCTTACAGAGATTTCCCCCTATCGTGTGTGTGCGTGCGTGTGTGCGTGTACTGTTAAAATATGCTCAGAATGTGTGTCACAATAGACAATGTTGTCTGTCTTTTGTGTGAATTGCAGAGATAATTGCTGATCTACCCAGTACAGCAATGCTATGGATTGGCAGGCGGCAAGGTCACAGAAAAGGCGGGGGAGAGCAGCCTGGGTGGTACAGATAAAGGATCAGTTTATCCACATCCTAAATTTCTTTGTCCTCTGATGAGTAAGAAAGGTATGACATCAACACACAAAGGCACAATCATCCTGCACCAACATTGAAGAAGGTTCATCACTGTTTGTGGCTAAGGGAGGCATACAAATAGAGCTGCTGATTGTCAACAGAACAGATTTTATGCTGATCTTTACCAAATAAATAATTAGCCCAAATTTTGTCCTACCTGATTCAAGTAAATTGTCCCAGCAACACTGAACAATATTTCATGACATAAAGTCTCTGTTCATGTTTAACATATGACAGAAACAACCAACCTGTAGCGACAGAGGGCAATGTAGGAAGCAATAAAACACAAATGTTCCGCAACAGTACAACGGAGAAGTTCCTTATTGGGTCACTGGAGCATTTACTGTATTGTGTATAAATGTGTCAGATAATTCACTGCAAATTGTATACTCCTGAGCTATGTTTGACATGAAAATATAGAGACGGTTATTCAATAGATTAAAATAAACTTTGGGAAGATTATGGACATGGAAAACATTTTTAAAATGTTCTTCAGTCCAGAGTGTGCCCCACCTCTCCGCTCCACAACCCCGTGCCCTAATGAGTATAAACAGTTCTGAAACTAGGTGGACATAGCATATTTAGACAGTTTTGATTCATTTAATAAAAACATTAATTAAATAAAAAAATATTCAGGAAAGTTTTTTTTAAACTGGCTTTCTATATATATATATGTATATATATATAATATATATATTATATATATATATATATATATATATATATATATATATATATATATATTCTATATATAAATATAGATTTGGAACCGCAGAGTTCAAACCACTTTTGGCAAAACCCTCTGGCTTCCTGCCACATTACAAATGTATTCATGTTAGGTTTAGTGAGAACCTTGCCCACAGGCATAAGTTTGAGTGTTAAAGGGAAGTCAACCCCAATTTTCTTTTGTAATATGTAATAACACATAACACAATGATTAATGTTCTGTCTGTGGAATATAAATTTGACAGGTAAAATTCACCTGTTTTTATCCATCTCAGGGGCGGCCATTTTGCCACTTGCTGTCGACTGAAAATGACGTCACCGTTGCTCAAAGTGACAAAATGGCCGCCTCCTGCAATGAATTTTGCTGCTTAATTTATATTCCACAAACGCTATACACCTAACGCTCAAGTTTAAACAGACTTTGGGGTCCAGAGTTTGAGAATCGCGTTAACCATGACAGCGCTTTGAATAGAAAGTCTTTAGGAAAGCATGTTTTTAGGGAACTGAAAGGGTACTTTGTTACATTAATTTAAATCAGGCATATTGTTGGGCAGCCAACGGGGTCTGTTTGCCGTCCGTTACCGTGAATTCTCCCCACTCATAAAAGTCTGTTGACATTTTCTTAAAAGAGAAGCAATACGCAGATGACAATATCAGGCGGATTGAGTACCGTTTTTTTCCATGTATAATGCGCCCCCATGTATAATACGCACCCTAAAAATGGCATGTCAATGCTGGAAAAAAGCCTGTACCCATGTATAATACGCACCCAAATTTTGACTTTTTTTTTTTTTTTTTTTTAAAAGTCCCAATGATCGTCACACACGCATCTGGGTGTGGTGAAATTTGTCCTCTGCATTTGACCCATCCCCGTGTGATTTTGATCCATCCCTTGGGGGAGAGGGGAGCAGTGAGCAGCAGCGGCGCCGCGCTCGGGAATCATTTGGTGATCTAACCCCCCAATTCCAACCCTTAATGCTGAGTGCCAAGCAGGGAGGCAATGGGTCCCATTTTTATAGTCTTTGGTATGACCCGGCCGGGTTACTGAAGTCCGTAAACGTAAAATTATTTCAGAAAAAAGATCATCTTTGGGAACAACCGGATGTTATTCTGCCGGTCAGTATCACTGCGCATGCAGTAGCAAACTCGATAGCGAAGAAATATGTGAGACTCTCAACGGGATCACCAATATTTGAGTGATGTTCCAGTTATTTATCACAATTAGTTTACCAAGTCTGTGTTTTGAGTTCCTCCAATAAACCCTGGTCCAAGCTGCACTTGGTCGCCCCGCTCCTTTCCACACTCCATCCGTGACAAGATTTTCTTCAAAAATTGTTGTACCATGATTTTCTTAAAAAAATAAATAAATAAATAAATAAATAAATATTGTACCCATGTATAATGCGCACCCCAGATTTTAGGACAATAAATTAGTTAAATTCTGCGCATTATACATGGAAAAAAACAGTATGTTATTTTGATGCTATGTGAATTGGATGGAAGAGCGAATAAAGCAGCCACTTATTCTACTACTGTGTCCGGCCATGTGCTTTAACAGTGTGGATGAGATGCTTTCGCAAACTTTCCCCTTTACCAATCAAAAACAATCCTTGCTATCCGTAACACTGTCATAAAGCAGTCATAAAAATCAAACAGCCCGACTTATTATCAAACGCCTTTAATCGGCCACGGATATTCATCAAATCACTAGCGCTAAGGTTTACAAATAGTCATTTAGCTTTGTATGGTCCTTATAGCATCCATTTAAAAAAAATTGGGGTCCATGACCAAACCGCGTTCGACAGAAAGTCGTGTGCAATCGAAGCGCGTAAAATCAAGTTTCAGGTGTATTAATAAGAATGCCGTGTTAGACTAGTGGGGGCACATATAACATATTATCGTAAATACATTTTTGGGGTTGACTTCCCATTCAGTGGTTGTTTGTCTAATCTTCTGCCCAGCAACTAACTGGCGAGCAGTCTCAGGTGAATCCCACTTCTTGTCCCAAATGGTTCCAGTTACCACAACCCTAATGAGAACAAGTGGTATAGAAATTGGATGGATGGCTTCACACCAGCTAATATATCTTCTTCTCAGGTTAGACAGTTGTTGTCTTTGTTTTAAGACTCATGATCTTGTTTCCTTCACATTAGATGAACTAAGATTATCTCTGTGAGTCCCCACTAATGGCCTGTGTCGCATGACTTAATTCACACTCAAATGAAATTGTTGGTTCTCTTCCGTTAAAGAAAGAGAAACTCAACAGTGGTCACTGAAATAACTTGAAAGTTAATTTCCAAAATGCACTTTTACAAGCCACAAAGTCACTTCAGCTCTATACTGACAGATGTGATAAAGTAGCAATTAGTAAAAAAGAGAACAACACAGTGTGGCAATAAAATAAAAAGGAGCCAGATTTATCTTCTCGGGCGGCTTTAGTAAATCTGAATATGTGCAGGGTCCATTAAAATCTGCCCAGGTCACTTCCATTAGTGTTTTGACAATAATGTTTGGTCCTTCTGTAATGGAAGAGTTTTGTGCAAATGTGTGTAAAGCTAACACTCGCTTGTCAATCTTGTAAAATCAGAGTAATCCAATATTTACTTAGTGTTTTCTAACCACTATTTAGGCTTCATGAGAAAATGTCTTACGCCCTTACTTTCCCTCATTTTTGCACCGATTGTCAAAGAGGCAGAGACCAGTGCCATCATGTCTGATGTGCAAGCGACTGAATTTGAACGTGAAAGCTCTAAGTTTTGAGCTGCTTCTGACATTGGATGTTAAATTGCTTGTTCTCAGAGCGCAACTGAGTCGGTCTAATCTAATAAAATTCTGCTCCAGTCTGATAGGGTCACATGCTCTGTCATTGCTACAAACCAAAAGCTGTCCAGGAGACAACAGCTGTCTAGATGATAAGAAAACGGACCACGAAACACACACTTCAATAGCAAAGTGACTTGTACTTGTGATGTAGAAGTCACAATATCCACAGAGAACAGCTGTGGACTGAGTTGCACTTTCCTGACAGCTGGGACATCAAACCCATTCCTCTCACAAATGGCAGCTCACCCTGTACTGTGTATGTCAGTAAAGTCTCATGTCCCTGAAAACAAGATAAGTCACAGATACAACTTTTGCAAAGCATTCACATATGAACAAGTTATCTTTTCCTTCACACATTGAAGCCAGAAGTGCAATTGCGGCACTCTGCAAGCAACATTCAATCAAATAGGAAACATATGCCCAACTAGTCACGTGAATGAATGGTCCTCGTAAGTTTGGACGTTTTTATTTTTAGCTGGATTTTTAGTAATATATAGTTTGGTCATTTGAGAAAAAGGCTATATAATTTTAGACTTACTCAGTTCACTTGCATGCCTGTGGGTCGAGGACAGAGTTCCCTGCAGGGAGAGTCCCACACTGTTGCGGAGTGGCATTCGCACTACAAACAAACAATCGGAGTTGAATTGTTGCTTTCTATTGGGTTCAAGTTATACAGTATGTTGTTATATTTTAATACACGTTTATTGCATACAGACACAAGTAGAACACAAGACTATAGTTGTGAAAGCGCACACGAAAGTCATACACTGTATGACAATTACATTTGTGAGTTTAAGGTTAGTACAAGGTTCAACTTTGATAAGTGGGATATTTTTAGGATACCGATCAGTGCTTGAATATTTAGAGTGGGGGTAGTCACACACGTTTACCTCTTTTCTGTTCTACTCTTCAAGGCATTCCTCTTGCGCTGACACAACATGTGTGTATCGCTGTCTGTGTGCGTTTCGCCATGCATTTCCTGGTGGCCGCTGTTTTAAGTTGTCTCAAAACCCACAGGACAGAAAGATCTCTGAGAAAGTCCAAACGTCAGTGTCTGCTTGTTTTTGCCTTTAAACGCCACAGAGGCTGTCCCGTACAGCATGTCACTTGACAATTAACTCCGCCCCCTCATGTCTCTCTCACTTCCCTACATCCATTTACCATAAAGAGTTCCTCTCCACGGACGTAACCTGTCACTCAAGCGGTTGCTCATTTGACTGAGGTTATTTTTTAATCTTTTTAAAACCATTAGTGACTCGCTACCAGAATAAAGTGCTCCGTTTATTTCCTCATTCTAAAACACCAGTCATACCAGTTTGAGGTGAAGCGCATGACAGATTAAAAACAAAATCGCATCCAGGGTTGTCAGTTGTCACGATACGTGGAGGAATCCCTGGTCTACATTCCAGGACCTTCGCCTGACCCTGCCCGTCAGTTCACGCGGATAAAGTGCCTACATTACTCTGATAATGCAATCTCTCACTTATCTCTCACTTTGTCCTCATTATGGTAATGATATCCCAGCTAACCAGCTCAGTGACCTAGTGGTAGAGTGTCCGCCCTGAGACTGGAAGGTTGTGGGTTCAAACCCCGGCCGGGTCATACCAAAGACTATAAAAATGGGACCCATTGCCTCCCTGCTTGGCACTCAGCATTAAGGGTTGGAATTGGGGGGTTAGATCACCAAATGATTCCCGAGTGCGGCGCCGCTGCTGCTCACTGCTCCCCTCTCCCCCAGGGGATGGATCAAAATCACACGGGGATGGGTTAAATGCAGAGGACAAATTTCACCACACCCAGATGTGTGTGTGACGATCATTGGGACTTTAACTTTAACTTTAACTAACTCACGCCCACTCGTCACATGGCAAAACTTTTCAAAAGAGCATATACGTAATCACCTTCAACGACTACGGACCAGTCATCAATCAATCAATCCATCCATCCATCCATCCATCCATCCATCCATCCATCCATCCATCCATCCATCCATCCACCCATCGATCGATCGATCAATCAATTAGACTTTATTCATGAAGCACGAGGATGCAGCTCTAAATGTTTCATTTAATTTAAATCACTAACTGCTCCACTGTGATCTGGGAAAGGCAGGACGCACGTATCAGACTTTGAGCTGATTGGGCGATGTCAAAGTCAAAGTCAAAGTCAGCTTTATTGTCAATCCCTTCATATGTCAAGACACACAGTTCAGCAGGAGGTTGTTGTCCCTGCACCACGTGGTCAGAAGGTCAACCTCCAGCCTGTACTGAGTCTCGTCTCCCTTGGTGATGAGACCCACCAGAGTCGTGTCGTCAGCAAACTTCACTATGTCAACTTGTGCAAGCCTACACTTTTGTTTTGACCAATCACAACAAATGATAATATTGTCAGTGGCATGCGCCTTATTTTTGACCATCTGATGTCATTTGAGTGAAACATCATGGCGTTGCATGATAGCTGTCGTTATTGTCATGTAAATATCCAGAAAAGGGCGTCTGAAGAACAGCGACAACTGTGTAAACAGACTTAATTGCAGCCTTTAAGCATTTGTCTACTGATGTCCCCAAGTTTGGTTTGTCCATTTCCCTTGGCCTTGCCACCTCATTTTTGTCACACCTGCATAGCCCGCGCCCCAAACACAGTTGCTTTGTGAGGGTCGCTGATGGTGACCAACCAGTCAGAGACTAAGAGACACATTTTTTACTGTGTTACCACAATGAGCCACATCATACACATGAGGACACATGAACTACCCCCCCCACCACCACCCAAAGTGAACACGCAAAAAAATAATAATTTTGATATGAACGTAAAGGAGCCGCATGAAACCAGGCAAGGAGCCACATGCGGCTCGCGAGCCGCGGGTTGGCCACCACTGTTGCGGTACACTCGCCTGTCTTGTGTGATTCCCGCATATCACAGTGTGTGTGTGTGTGCGTGTGTGTGTGTGTGTGTGCGTGTGCGTGTGCATGTGCATGTGCGTGTGCGTGTATGTGTGTGTGTGTGTGTGTGTGTGTGTGCGTGTGTGTGTGTGTGTGTGTGTGTGTGTGTGTGTGTGTGCGTGTGTGTGTGTGCTTGACAAAAAAAACAAAAAAAACACTGTTGCTTTGTGATTGGTCTGCATCACCAGCAGTTCGGTTCAGAGAAAATCTGCAGGCACAGGACAAGATGGACTCTGGGTTTTGTGAACTCACAAATACCGCAACAATTCAGCTTGTAGGCAAGGAAGGCCGAGATTCAAACCTCCGAGCAAAGTCTTGTGAGGCAGATGTGCTTACCAGTATTTCACCATACTCATGCCTAACCTCATAACATATTACTAATTGCAATGTGTAACTTTTTTGTTTTTTAATTCAACCCATGTTCATATGAGGAAAGATTATTCACTATGTTTGCCTGCATACTAAAACGTTAACCGTAAAAGTGATTTTATATTCCAAGTCCCAAGTGCACAATGACAAAGTCACCCTGAACACATCAGCCCTGCACTGCACATGTGATCATGCAATTGGCTATGCACCACAGGACCTAGACCAGGGGTGGGCAAACTACGGCCCGCGGGCCACATCCGGCCCACGGGGCCGTTTAATCCGGCCCGCCAAACCTGAATAAATTGTATTAATTTTTTTTGGGTCATTTTCCCTGCAATTACTATGTTTCCCCAGTAGATGGGGAAGCGCCCGCCCGCGCATTTACTCCCGGGAGCCGTGTCAGAAAGCTCGGTGCACACTCACAAGTGCGTGTGCGTGCGTACTCAGTAGTACGTAGTAATTTCATCTATCAGTGCCGAATTTCGAGTGTAGGCTGTGACGTCAATATTCTCGTAATTCGCGCGCTGAGTTTTCAGATACAGTTTTACGCTAATGCCACCCACAAACCTTCCCCTGGAATCCTTCCATTAAAATGAGTGGCCCGAAGAAAAGAAAGGTGGACAGTGAGTGCCGAATGTTAAAAAAGAGTGGACAATTTGGCTCGACCTACGTGTGTGAGAAGACGTTCAGCCACATGAACGTCAACAAAGCCCGTCACAGATCTAGGTTAACGGACCGACACTTCGGCTCTATCCTAAAAATTACCACAACAAATTTTACTCCAGACTATGATGCACTAGCCAAAAAGGGAAACCAACAATACTATTGATTTCTTTATTACTTTATTTAGATGTATTCTTTCACTGATTCTTCAAGATGATGTATTTGGTCAGAATGTTTGCCGTTGGATGTGATTTCGCCTCATTAGATAAACATATTTCATAAATCTGACCTGCAGGCGCTGAAGTGATGGAAAATGTTATTCATCATAACAGTGTCGTATTTAATAAGAATCACTGATAGTAGTTTTTTGGTGAAATATTTTTTTAATGCTGTTAATAAATGCATTTGTTTTCAAAAAGCTTTTTTTTAATATCCATGCTTTAGTATCTACTAAAAATAAAAACCTTTTATGCAATTTATATTACTTCACACAAACACTACATCCATCTGCTCCTGGTTCGGCCCCCCGGTCAAAATTTAGAACCCAATTCGGCCCGCAAGTCAAAAAGTTTGCCCACCCCTGACCTAGACCATTTATTTTGCGCCGTTTGCATATGTGTGTGTGTGTGTGCGTGTACGTGTACATGTGCATGTGCGTGTTGTGTTGTGTGTGTGTGTGTGTGGGGGGGGGGGGGACAAAGGGAATGATTGTAAGGATTATTGTAAAGAATTCAGCAAAATGCTAATCGGTAATACCGATAAGGGCCAGACAGAGGTTGATTGACGACCAGAAAGCACTGCCTGGAAACACTGCACAAATTAGTAGGCAATAAAAGTGTGGAAAAAATCCACAAGTCCAAAATCGTATTAAGTAACTGGTGTAATCAGAGATTGCAAAGTTTTTGCTCATATAGCACAGTCTTTCTGGAAAGATTTGATATATTTCCTACTAATAACGTAAGAGGGAATATTCATCTTTCTGTATTAACCTGACCTGCCCTGCTGCCCTCGTTGCACGGGAAGGCCAGCTTCCTGTTTTTACCCCGTTAGTTCGTAGGACACAACTAACTCAGAGTATAGTCAGCACCCAATTGGACCCAACTGGACAACCATGTGTTGTTTATTATGACCAAAGACATTTCTATGGCCAATGACATTTGTTTGGGATGAGGGAGCCTCCTAAGCAATTGACTAATTGATTTGATTTACTAATTTACCTCAATGACTCCACCTCAACGGATCCACAAAGTTTTATGAACCCTGACAAAACCTAAAATGTGGTACTGTCGGTCAGTGAGCGATGACAAAAGCAGATGTCGATAGATTTTTTTATTTTTTAAAAATGTTTTTTTATCATTTAACACTTGGTGGGTGGGCACTCATTCCAGAGACCCAAGATTTGTATACAAGCCATGTATATATAGTTTTTATAAAGCACAGCAATAAAGCAGAAGTTGAGGATGGGTATTTGTAGCACCAGAACACTCGAATCATCTTTATGCTCGTTTTTGAGTGGAACCCTTTACAACTAATGGGCCAGTGAATCAAACAACAAAAAGGTCACAGAAAACAACTGCCAGCAAGAATGGCGATGGAGGACAGTGAGGCGCCGCTGACATCCCGTTGACCCATTGTCCGGCTTCCTTTGCGCTTCATAAGCGGGGCTTCCTTTGGACACAGTGGGTGGATCATTGAAAAAAGATCCCCTCCCCCCTCCCCCCAAGAAACCCCTCACAATCATTGGAAGAGCACGCAAACACCACATATGACACTTTATTGATTATTGATCAAGCGCCGGACCTCAAAACTGTGAGGCAGACAATGCCATTGTGTTAAACTTTTATTTAAAGCGCAGTATGTGTACATTAATGTTGATTTTTTTTCAATTATTCTTTAAAATTATGTTATTCACACTTACGTACATGGGGTGCAAACAAACTAGTTCACACGCTCTGGCACCTCCAGATAAAAAGAACTACAAGGATCTGTGAAGGTAATTACTGAAACAATCCCAAACCGTGAAGTATGCCTCGCAACAATTAACCTTGCCTCCTGCATTAACGCTTCAGTATATAATCAAATTAACATTTGTTTAAGGGGATTTTCCACAAGAGGGCGGTGTAATAGCAATTTTGGCAACCCTGGCCGCGCTTTAACAAAAGACAATCAAGGATTTCTGTTGTTGAATTTCAAACACATTTAGACATGCTTGAAATTAAGACAAGCTACAAATATCTACCTCATTCTGCACAGTATTATGTATTAGAAATTATGATTCTTATGATCATTAATCTGAAAAGCGGCGTTCAGTCACGGCGGCTTTTAAATCAGGATTGACGTCATCACTCCCAGGGGACAAGATCGGTGCGTCAAGTTTTTTTACACGCACGCACACGCACACACACGCACGCACACGCACACACGCACACGGGAATCGAACTCACGGTGTCGGTACACAAGGCAGGAAAGTGTACCCGTACACCGTCAGCGACTCCCCGGAGAGCAACATTGGCAGAGAGAATCTTTCACATTAATAGAAGATTGGTACCTAGGCTCTGACATCATTGAGGACTAACTAACTAACTAACTGACTGACTGACTGACTGACTGACTGACTGACTAAAACAAGTAATTGAAACCAGTCGAGAGAATAGACTTTTTGGGAATAAATAAATACAATTTAATGGAATAAATGTTCTAATTCAATTTGTTAGAAGTCAATGCTTCCGAAAATATTTAAACCAGCAGAGAAAGAAACCCTTGCTTGACCAGATTGCTCCCCACCTCCATTAATAAACACAAGCATAAAAATATTCTTAATTGACTACAGAATTAGGAGCCCCAAAACCAATTGTCATGTTCCAGAACATGATTTGGAGTGCATCAAAGCTCTTGATTTCAAACTCCATAACTGAATTTAGGAATACTTGCTTGAGGGCTAGATTTAATCTCAATTGAGGGAATGATCGGACACTCTTTATCTGGAGAACCAATTTTTACCGGTGTTTTTTTTTTTTACAAGGACAGTGTTGGTGATGGTGACAATTTTGATGATGTGAAATTACATTTTGCCATAAATATGTGTATTTTTAATTGCTTTTAGCAGTCTTCAAGAGGGAGCTTAAAACAGTCCTTGGAAATCTCCGTTCCGACCATATTCTCACTGATTACCACAGCGCAACAAATGCACTTGTTGGTGTTTGAATCATTGAATTAAAATATTATATGCTTTGCCTGGCTCAAAAGTGATCCACAACATACTGTGTATGCACTAAAAACTGACACAGAAAAAAACATTCAATACGTACGTAGATAATATATAAATATATATTTATAAAAATATAAATACAAACTAAAAAACGTTCACTTATTATTGTATGATCTAAGACGTGTTTATTTTATTTTATTTATTTTTTAAAGTCAAACTCTGCGAGTCTGTGTACTTTATTTTGAATAAGTTTACCGGAAACGGCAAACTGTGACTATAGTAGGAAGCTTTTCAGAGGCGCGCTCGCTGTCAGTAGCACAGTGAGCACACCGCTACAGAGCCGGCAGAGGGAGATTATGTGAACAAGGTGGCTTTGTGTTTTAACTATTGTTCGTTTCTACGCGGAAAAAACAACAACACACACACACGTAGAGACAACAGGAACATGAGGTTGATTTTTCGTATTTCATCCCATTTTTTATTAGAATTATTTGTTCCTCCCCCCGTTTTCTCAGAGATGGACAAGAAGCGACGTTCCGAGGAATGAGTGAGTGAGGAGCATCATTTACCTTCGGAAATTCATTCTTAATGACACCATTTGGATACAGTAATCTGAGTGTATGGGAGTATTTTTCGACAAAACGACCTTGCTTTGGCGAACAACACCTTAGACATCATGAGCTCTAATGGTAAGTCAATTCATATACAGTAGGTGGGTGCAGTGGGATGAGCTACTGTAGATCAATAGTTGCCCCTTTAGATAGTTACACCTGAACAGTTGCGTGTGAGCCAATACAATAATGATATCTTTAATTAGCTTAAAATTCAGAAAATTAATTTATTTCACTAAGTTGGATCAAGTTGTCTAACTGAACTGCATAGCTTTAAAAGCTGTTCCTAATATTTTGGCCCATGAAGCCATGATAAAACTGGAGTAATCATATTGCAAGATCAGTAAAAAAACAAACAAACATCAGAGTTGAGCCTTAGTCAAACGTTTGGGGGGATTCTGCTCCCATTTGCCTCTTTTCTTCCTCATTTTAGTTACTATTCACACCCATGACATTGACTCATATTATCATACTTATACAATTCCTCACGGGCTCTCATATGCTCATGCAGCGTAACTGGAAACTTATTGAGTTGTATATTTTTAAAGGAGGTCTTCCATGGATATTCAACCCCCCAAAGACAGCTGTTTCCCCCACTAAATGCCCACCTGTCTCTTCTCCATCATGCGGCCAATGGAGGAGGAGAAGCAATGCACGTTTTCTAGGCAGCCTACTGCTGGTCTCGTGGACTTTGTGTGATTGCGATTCAGAGCATGACAAAGATGCCCTTAGCCCCCTGTTGTACTTATCTTCGCCAAACCCGGGGGCTGCCGTGATGTTAAGCTGACCTTGTATCAGCTGACTCTGACCCTGATCCCCTGTCAGCTGAATCAGGACTTTTCTCCCACAGGGCTGGTGGCGTCAGTGAATGTTGTTGCGCAGTTGTACAAGTTGTCCTTTGTTAATTCTCGAGTAAAACAGATTTTTCAGGGGAAAACATCTCCTCAGTTGCAGAAGTTCAAAACGCCGCGTGTAGTCCCGTCCAGTTCTGCTTCCACTTCCCATCATGTCAAATTAATGGCATCTTGTATTACTGCATCAGTCATACACTGGTCTGTCCTTGTAAGAATCTCCATCATTCGTCCAGGCTCCTAACTTGCTCCTCACGAGCTCCCATGTAATGTATGCTTCAACTGTGACCATTTACTTGCATGCTGTTTTTGTTCAAGCCACAAAGGCAACACTTTCATGGTAACTCTCGTGGAACAATAACTTCTGTTCTGGATAGTACCATTGCAGGTTTGCAACTTGGAAACCTGGAAAAACTTCCAAAAAGTCAACCCAGATTTGGCTTATTAAGGGTTACGTTAGTTTGTATTTAGAGTCGTTGATGGTGTAGGTGTACACATGCCTGACTTGTGTGCCGGCAGCGTGGGATCAATTCCCACTCGGAGGCGGTTCTCCATGTGGGTCTGAATGGTTGTTTGTCTCAATGTGTGCCCTGTGACTGGCTGGCGACCAGTTCAGGGTGTGGTCTGCCATTTGCCCGATGTCAGCTGGGATAGGTTCCAGCTCTCCCGCGACCCTGGACCGGATATGCAGTGTTAAAAATGGATGGGTGGATAGTTAGTATTTATAATACACTACTTCTCCATCTGAAGTTGTCTTTTTTTAACTAAAAGTCCTTTTAAACTAACTAATTTTTTTCTGGAAGTCCTCCATCTCACCCTGCTGAAAAGATTTCAAACCGACACAGTTTAGGGATGGGCATTAGGCTAAATTGGATGAGATCCACTCTGAGAAAAATATGATCAAGGAATTAATTGTTGTTTCTGGAATTTCCGGTACATGACAGTCTTGATCTGAATGTTCCGAACCCCTGCTTTCAATCTGAATGTGCTGAACCCCTGCTTTCAATGGAAGTGTTGTGTTAAGCACAATAATGCAGTACATTGGCTAGACTTGAGCCTTTAGCTTGAAAGTGGCTCTGAATCTTCATCTAAACCTAGCTGATCATGTCATTGGTGCAGAAACATGGTGTTGAAGTGGTCATTTTGTAAATGAGCCTCAATGCTAAGTAATAATGGGACAGAAGCGCTGCGTGACATCTGGACTATTTCAGAACTAGGCAGATAACAAATGATCTGCTTTTTTTACACACTTGATGGGTGGGCAGGCACTCCAGAGACCAAAATATGTGTATATAATTCATTAACGAGTCAATTTTCCCAGATCTGTCCCTTTCAACAGCTCCTCTGCAACCAAGTACTATCGTACTCTTAATGATCAGTTAATTGATTATTATTTACTCCTCTGCAACCAAGTACTATAGTACTCTTATTGATCAGTTAATTGATTATTAGAATCAGAATTGCCTTTATTGTCACTGTACACAGTACATCGAAATTTGAATTATTTCCCTCTCCCTTGCTAACAGCTGTGGATTAAAGATGGTGATAAATTTAAGTTTTACTATCTCAAAAGGCCCTGTAAGGTTTAGGGTTAGTTTCCCACAATCTAAACACACACTGGTCTTCTTAAGGTTTAATATGGAGGGGGGTTTATGACATGGGAAGAAGCGCACATGAAGGGCTGAAGAATGAGCACACAAGCCAATAGCATATCAAGTTGGGGTTTACCGCAGGCTGAACGCTCGAGGAGTGTGTCAGTGCTGTCACAGCAGGCAGATGGTGGTGCAACATGCTTAGTGAACATGAATCTGCTGGCATGAATACATCTGAGGACAGATCCTTTCCTCCAGTCAGTCAACATGTGTCCTCCTGTTCCCTCCGGCACTCTTCTGGCTTGTACATGAATGGGCCTGTTAAGCCAAAGCGAGGGCATTTTCCACGGCATCGGGCGTGATAGACTAGAAGCCATCACTTTATACACAGCGCTGTCTGTCTTCATCTGTGAGGCAATCACATGAGCACTGGGATTATTTTGTGTCTATTCTGATATTGTAAAAGTCATCAGACTACCCACATTGAGTAAGCAAAGAAATATGTTTTGTTGGCAACACAGCAAAAATGCTAAGAATATAAACCTTGGAAACATACATACGTATAACACAAAAATCCTGTGCTACTTTAGACACTGTGGGGAAGTAGAGGTAACCATTGTTACTGGCATCTTGATTATCTTGTGCACCACAATACCTCCAGACAGTTCCCATCTATTTAAAGCAGTGCTGTATGGAGGTTCTCCTGACATCATTAAGCCCAAAACAGTCAGAAAGAACTTTAAGTTATTTCTAATGACTGAAAAGACAATCTTTATTTCTGAATTTCTCCTAGAAAATGGCCTGCCAGAGTTCTGGGTGTCATTTTGAGTGTCCAAATGGAATGGTGATTCAGGAGGATGTGTGGTCTTTGCATTCTTTATTACAGTGACCTCAGTCAGTCGTTTTATAATTGTTTTTGGTTTTTTTAAGTTGTGTAAAGTAAGTACATATATGGCAGGGCTGCACAATGGTGGCCAAAATTGATAATCATGATTACTTTGCTCGAAACTAATCAAAATCATTAATCACAATTAATCGTCACAAGGAAAACGTCTGTATTTTTACTGCACTACTTTCCAGACAACAATACGTAAATAGTTTTCAGTGAAAAATTAACCTCGATTATCGTTTTAGAATAAATGATGAATTAAAGAAAATCTAATTGACTCAAGTGCTCACAGAATAAATATGCTATTATCTTGTCACTTGACCTGCATTTGAAATAAAATGCTGGGTTACAAACAACCCAATTTGGGTTAAAAACTGGACCAAATTATACACAACAACCCATGTTTTTAAAGAGTGTATCAATCATAATCCAAGTAAATAAGTATATTAGTGTAGCATCTACTCTTGAAAAGTGTTTTTGGAGTGCAAGCAGTTTGGTTACTGTACTGTACAGTTTTGTTGTAGCCAGTACTGCAGGGGACATAAAATCTATTTTTGATTGGGCCCTTTTAACCAGAACAATATTCCATAGGTGAGGTAAACAATGTATGGTGTTTCTCCTTTTTTCTATGACCTAGGCCTCTGTTAAGATTGAGTGATCATTCACATTGTCAGTGGTGTAACCTTTTGCTCTCCCGTTGCACTGGAGCAGAATGTTAGTCTTGATACTGACTGGGCAGTTGTAGCTTTGATGAATGCTCCTCTCCGAGGTCTCGTCTGATTTGATAGAGGGAGAGTGGGGTGAGGTTGGAGGGCAAACATCTGATCATTTGCCACTAGACTTGTTTGTGAAAATTTCACCATTACAAAGACTACCGTATTTTCCGCACTATAAGGCGCACCTAAAAACCTCCAATTTTCTCAAAAGCTGACAGTGCGCCTTATAATCAGGTGCGCCTTGTATATGGACCAATATTGAGCCACTACAGCAGGTGTGTCCAAAGTCCGGCCTGCGGGCCAAATGTATATAACTTATATATGGACAAAGTTTTAAAATGGGCCATTCATTGAAGGTGCGCCTTATAATCCGGTGCGCCTTATATATGGACAAAGTTTCAAAATGGGCCATTCATTGAAGGTGCGCCTTATAATCCGGTGTGCCTTATAGTGCGGAAAATACGGTACTTATTCTCAAAGATTCCTGTTAAAGTCAATGAAGCCAAGTGAGCAGCAAATACAAATTAAAATGGATTTATAGGTTTTGAGTTGCCATATTTGTTGACCTTTCATCAAAGACAAAGTTTGAATGGAAATGGGGTTTACCATTAAGATGTGAAACAAGAGGGTTGGTAAGTGTCGGTAAGGATGCTCAAACCATTTAGACAGATTAAAGAAACGGCAAGAGGTGCGGTAGCTGTTCCCAAACTGGTTTTGTTACATTTTGCAAAATGTTTTAACGACGCAACACCAACCTCCTACATTTCTAACCGGGCACCATCCAATCTCCTCTACTTAAAGCATTCCATTGAATATGCCCCAATGATCACCTTTGGTTGCAGTAATTGATCAGATTCTCTGAATACCGTCCATGTTTTTAGATTACAGGGTTCATGATGGGATAAAGTTTGAGAGTACACCCCAGATCTCAGTAATAAACAGTTGCAAGAAAAAGTGGAAAATGAACTCTTTTAAATGAACTTGATTTCTGCATAAATCGGTTATGAAACGTGATCTAAGATTCTCAAAATCAAGTCAACAAGAAAATAAAATCTAAAACAATGCCACAAAAACAAAACTGTATGTGTGCATGTTTTCACTGACGATGAAATGTAAACATCACAGTGTACAGTAAAAAAAACCTTTGGATTTAATAAGTAGTTGACTTTCCTTTGGCAGCAATAAACTCAGCCAAATGTTTTCTGTAGTTGGAGATCAGACCTAAACAGCGGTCAGGAAGGATTTTAGAACATTCCTCTGGTCAAAGGTTTTGCAGTTCTGCAATATCTATACACACATTGCCCAGGCACAAAACTTTCAATGTGCCAGTTTATTACAATTCCACAAGGTCGCCACATTGATTTTCTTGATTGTTATCTCTTCATTCCTCATCACCAACAATATCCCAGCATCCCTCGCGGCTGTGCTCCGAGCATACTCCGTAGCGGTGGCTGTCAGGTCAGAGGCAGAAATAGTAGCAGTCTCTTGGAGTCTGGGGAGGCTGTCTGCCTCACTGACCCTGACCCTGTTCTTATCACCTGTCAGTTTGAGCCAGGATTCTCCTCGGGCACTTGCCAATGATTTAGTCTGGGATTACGCCTGGTGCTTGGCGGCTATCGTTACAAGAATGACTCACCACCTCTTCACGGGGAAAGATGGAGGCCTTGAATGGGCTGAATCGGATTGAATCCACTTACATAATTGGATAGAATGTAGTAATTCGTATGTTCCTGAGCCGATTGTGTATACGTGTTCTCACTTTAGGTACTACAGCACGTTGTCATTCACACTAGAGGTGCACGATATTGGAAAGACGTGATATTGTTGTTGAATATAGTAATATCGATATCATTGTGATATTTAACATGTACCTAAAGAAATTACTTTTTTATTATCTAATGAACGAATTCATTTTTTTCTTGCTGAAAAATAAGCAAGCTCAATGTGTTCTTAGCTAATTAATTGTAATAAATTGTAATAAATTGTAATTAAGCTTGATATTGTTTGCAGGTTTGCATTTGACTGGCCAAATTCACATAAAAGCATATCATTCCATGAGAAAACTATTGCAAGTGCATATATTGATATTTTTTCGATATATTATGCAGCCCTACTATACAAGTCAAGCAAGCCTTTCTTTCATTTGATTCACTAAGCTAAATCTGGCACTTTGTATTCAATCTCCCAAGCACTTAGCACTTCATCTTTTTGGTCGAAACCTTTCCTGGGTGTGGAGAGCAGAGGATATTCCAGTTTGTTTTGGCACCATTCTCTCTCTCATTCTCTCTCTCTCTCTCTCTCTCTCTCTCTCTCTCTCTCTCTCTCTCTCTCTCTCTCTCTCTCTCTCTCTCTCTCTCTCTCTCTCTCTCCTCTCTGTCTTGCTCTCTATAACACTGTGTCTTCCTTACACACATTTATTTGCAAGGAAGTGTCATTATTCAGTCCACAAGCTTAACTTTGATCAGGTTCCATTGGTGCAGCCAGCATTGTGAGGGGAACAATGAATTAACAGTGATTTAGGAGAGACTGAGCGTATGAAATAATTAAGCTTGCATATTTCCAAAGCCCACTCTCTGGGTTTGAACGGGAAGGTAAACATCATACAATCATGCATTAGGTTCTGCCTGCTGTCCATACGAGACAGACTCGTCGTATAGATGCACATCATCCGGCTCACGGCACTCAGGATATGAGGCGTGCAAGGCTCTTAGACATTTTAAGTACTGTGAGTCCTTTGAGAATCCTTCAGTGAAATGGACTGAGTAGCTCAAGCACACTATGTGTCCATGTGCTGCCACCGCTGAAGCAGCAAAGTCCTTCAGTCAGCTATTTAGATGACAAGTAAGGCCAGCTGGTTCTCCTGCCATTATACCTCTCCACCACTCGGATGCTCCTTGAGGAGGATGAAGAGCTAAATGAGCAAGGGTGACTGCCTGCAGCTGTTGATTCACAAAAGCTGTTGATTTACATACTTTTTTAGGGTATCTGGGTGTCTTGTCAATACAAATTCCCATTATTTTATTTTACACTATTAGTAGAGGTGCAACAAAAATTGATTTGGATTAGAAAATCGATTTTGATGCAACCAAAAAATAGACTGTGGTCGTGGCTCCTTTCGGCATTTCCCCGAAGGGGTCGCCACAGCGAAACACCTGTTTTTGTCCAGATGATTCGCATGAGAAGTGCTTGACGCAGTTTTTACCCCAGAAGCCCTTCCTGACGCAACCCTCTGCACCCGGGTTTGGGACCAGCACATGGGAGACAGTGACATGAGTCTTCCACTTTTATCTTGATGCAGCAATTTTGGTTATAAAAAATAGAGTAGAGGGCTACATTAGGTCACAAGACGTAGGTGTCAACACACATGAATAACATTCTCCCATCTTATTGTTGGTCTGACATTTGCACAAAGCCCATTTGTTTGTGCCATTAACAAAGAAACTATTTTTCTCATACTGTAAGTCATTGTACTATCAAAATGATTTTGAAGGATTGCTGCTTGATGAACTTTTGTTTTTTAAACAGCATTCAAATATTTTTTCCATGAAATGATCAAAACATGGATAGGTAGATAGACAGACAAACAATGAATGAATGAATGAATGAATGAATGATTAAATAAATAAATAAATAAATAAATAAATAAATAAATAAATAAATAAATAAATAAATGAATGAATGAATGAATGAATGAATGAATGAATAAATAAATAAATAAATAAATAAATAAAAGACTGCCGATGTAGCTGTAAGTTTTACTGTTTTACTTTCTGTCCACCTCAGCGCATCACCAAGGCTCAACGAGAGGTGAGCCAAGTGGTGGGCCAATTCAGTGTCAACGGTGTCGTGAAGTGTGCAAAGGAGAGGTGGTTCGAGTTCAAGAGACCCACTTTCATGTCAAGTGTTTCACCTGCACAGGTAAGACTTGATCTATACATAACAGTAGGACTTATGAATTTTGCAGTGACTAATTCAAGGCAGAGAGTATACACAAGGCCCTAGTCACGGTTTTACTATTTCTGCAAACAACCTGCATTGACTGCTTAGAATAGTATCTCTTCTTTGCTAATCCATCCTAGTCCCCATACTGGGTGCTACTATTAGTGCACAGTGAGGATTGGAGCGGATCAGAGTTGCCTTGCGGGGGGACTTAGACTCCTGCTAAGGTGGCTTGTAATAGTCAACTCAGAAGGGATTTCCCCTGTTGTACACTGCTTTCTAATGACATTGTTTCCCAGCTTTTTTCGTGCCACCAGGCAGGAAAAGCCCTACAATGGAGTAAGTAAAGTAGTGTTCAATACTGTGCGGAAAGTTTTTGCACCCACTGCTCATCGTCACATGGAGGCAGCTTCAAGTTTACAATGAAATAACACTTTATATTTTATGCTTGTATTAAAAATTATATTAAAGGTTTGTTTTCGCTAGGGACTTCAATATTTTTACAAGTACACCGGTAGTGGCTTCTTTGAAATTTTATTTCTCTGGTTTTACGCTGCACACTACTGATAAGGTAGCAAAATGGCTTATCTGCAGGAAAGGCTCAAGGTCTCTTTCAAACATGACGGTGATTTATGGCACACTTACAAAAATTGGTGCTCCTCCGGAAAAGGCCTTATGACAGTCAAGTATGCGTGCCGAAGCAAATTAGAAATCAAAGAACCAAGAAACATCATTTGTCATGGGGCCGTGTGGCTTGAAGCCAGTAGGTTTAGGAAGGAATAGTGCTACCTCTAAACCAAGAATCACTTTTCAGTCATGTGCAAATGATTTTATATGAAGCAGCTAAAACTCAGGGTGGCAATTGCAGAGTAACAGTACCTGTGCTACAGCAAGTATGCAATAATCAAATATATTAGACGGATAACCATTTATAATACCTCTAAGCATAAGGCGTAAGCATACAATAAAAGGAAAAGATTAAAATTAGTGAATAGAAAAATATACTTTTCTATTTCAATAAAAAAAGAATAAAAACACTGTTGTGTTTAACATGGTTTTACGGAATAAGATTATTCTATTCTTATGCCATTGATTATGACTCCAATAACTAGATACAGTTTTATTTTGTATTAAAGTGTATTATAAATGTTTTTTTTACCTGATTATTGTTTATTAACCAATTATTGTTGTCGACTTGGGATTTAAGTGGTTAAACAGAAAACAATGAAACAATATGGTTTCATATTGTACTCACAACCCTTGAAATTGATTCAATTTTTTTTTTTCTCCCCAAAGTTAAAGCTGATGTTTGCAAAAGTCTTATTTTGATTACACAGAAGAGATAACGGTACTACTTTAATAGTTAATAGTAGACTGAAATAAGAGGATTTAACACTTAAAGTATGTCTCTGAATAGTTCATATAATAGCATATAATAATTTGATAATTAATTAGTTGTTAATTAATTGATAAGAGGATTCAAACACTTACATTATGTCTCTGAATAGTTCATACGTATAATAGCATACCGTTTTTCCCATGTATAATGCGCAAAATTTAACTAATTTATTGTCCTAAAATCTGGGGTGCGCATTATACAAGTTTTTTTTTATTTTTTATTTTTTATTTTATTTTTTTTTTTTGAAGAAAATCTCCCTCGAAATAAAACTTGAAATCACCTTTCTTCTTGTTTGTTGTCAATCGCGCATCGCATTCAGCCATCCTGCCCAACACACTTAGTAAAATTCATAATTGACGACACATCGTTTGATGCGATGATGCAATCCTTGATGGTGTGTTATTGTCAAATATTATTTGTTTTTTAATCTCCATCGCAAACCGGATATCATACGGAGGCCGCCATTACAGATGCGCAGAACGGATGCGCAAGACACTTCAGCTATATAAAGAGCGAGAGTTCAGTTCTCTACCTAAATGCGTATTACAGGTAATATTTTATTTCACAACACTTTGCCTTGTTCCTTTCTTCTCTGCTGTTCACTTCAAACACGCTCCATACGAACACAATGCTCTCGTATCAGACGCTTGCTCGATCACCTGCTCGTTTGCTGTCACAATGTACCCTACACAAATCCGAAACATTTCTTCGCTATCGAGTTTGCTAGCGCATGCGCAGTAATACTGACCGGCAGAATAACATCCGGTTGTTCCCAAAGATGATCTTTTTTCTGAAATAATTTTACGTTTACGGACTTAAGTAGGAGTCAAAATTTGGGTGCGTATTATACATGGGTACAGGCTTTTTTCCAGCATCAACATGCCATTTTTAGGGTGCGTATTATACATGGGGGCGCATTATACATGGAAAAAGACGGTATAATAATTTGATAATTGATTAGTTGTTAATTAACTGATGAATTTTCACACCTCTTGTATCAAGGGAGATTAAGTCGGGCAACATCAAGTTTTCAAATTTTTCAATGCTTATTACCCCTGCAAACATTGTTTTCCATACCATCTGTTCACCCATTTGTTTTCTGTCTGTCTTCAGGTTTGTGCTCATAAATGTATTAAGGGGATAGAAAAAATAGCACTACGCAGAGTATATTGTTCAAATCTTCTCACAGCTTGTGTAGTGTGTGTGTTACAACAGCATTCTGTCATTCTACGCTAGATGAACACACTGGAGGCTACTTATAACACGCTCCCTACGTGTAAATGTCTGTCACACGGACGCGCACGCACACACACACACACACACACACACACACACACACACACACACACACACACACATACGTACACACACACACACACACACACACACACACACACACACACACACACACACACACACACGCACACACACACACTGATATCGCTTGTGCATGAATCCACATGTGCATTTTTGTGCACGCATGCTCTATCACTGTGGTTGTTAAGAGTTGCTGTGGTAACGGACCGGTGGGGCACCCGTGCCCTGGTTGGTGGATATTCTCAGCATCTCTATGGTGCTATTAACCAATCGCAGGGCACCATTCGTGCCCCAGAGAAAAAAATGGGGTGGTGAACACAGGAAGACAACGGAGGAACGAAGGGGTGGGGGTTGGGTTGTTTGTGTCACCGAAACATTACATCATAACTTTGGTCTAATATCAAGTAGGTTTATACTGTATTTCTGCCACTCCTCTCCCATTCCTTACTCCCGGTCGCTATGTTACAGTAAGAGCAAACCTTCAGAGATCAACATCAAACAGCTCTCTCATGTTTCAGAGCGCTCTTCCCATCCGAGTTTATGAGGCATTATTGTGTGGCCAGACAATTCCACATCCTGCCCTATAATGTGTAGGCCTCTATGCGGGCCTCTGCTCAGCCAGCAGTTTTTCACAGATTTTATTGTTCTGTGGTTGACTCCCCCTCACGCTCAAATGCGCTGTTTTTTTTGAACTTTTGAAACTCCATTGACAGCTTCATGCTTGTTGCTGGTACTGTCTGTTTTGTTTGGTCCACAATGAATTTCTAAAGCTGACTGGCTGCAAATTAAGATACATTTAAAGAAGCTGTATCATGCTATTTTAAGCTTTCCACAGTAAATTATAGGCATGGATATGATTGGATATTATTTCCTTTGGCACAATGATTTTCTTTGACTTTTTCTAACCCATGAGTACGATGTCTGGTTCACTAATACCCTGCCTCTGCTGTACAGTGATCCCTCGCCACTTCACGCGCTCCACCTATTGCGGATTCGTTATTTTGCAGGTTTATAAGTAACGAAAGAACGGCGTTTAAATACACACTGATAGCGCGGGGCGTGCCTCTGAGTAATGTGCATCACTGCGGACAAGCGCGGGAAGCGTGGCTGCCAGCCGTGCACGAGTCGGAACAGCGACAATGAGCTCTGATAGCGCGGGGCTTGCCTCTGAATAATTTGCACGTGACTGAGGACAAGCGCAGGAGGCCTGGGAGGCCTGGGAGGCCGACAGCCGGCCATGCGTGAGGGAAGAAGCACCCACCGGTGCAGGAGTCAGGACATGTGGCAATATCTCATGTTTGTTCTTTTGTTTACTGTAAAGGTACAATACATTCACAGTTAGTGTGGTGCCGTAATCCGGGAGGCGGCTACTTTGCATTGCTTGACAATGTAAACCACACTTCAATTTAACTTGCAATACACCCATGCCCACTCGCGGCCAACAAGAAACCCAAAGCGTTGGAAATTTCAATACAAAGGTGTCTAAATACTTAATTAATAAATGGATGAATGAAAAAAGAAAGAGGCGTCTTTATGACTATGAGTAAAGACAACAGCAGTCAGGTAAGCAAGGCAACGTAACCCCTCTCTTTTTATGGTTAGGTTACCCATTGCCCTTCTTCTGTGGTTAATTTCGTATGGAACATGAGTAAAAATCTTGCGCAATGCCGAGTTAAAACGTGCCCAGGTCTTCAATACACTCAGTATGCAAATGTGTTATAAACTAGGGTTTATTGTTAACGTTTTATTGTTGTTTTGAAAGGTAGTAGTTGAGAACCACCAGCTGATTAGCGTTTCATTTTCATTTAGCCTGTGCAACTTAAGTCTGTGCAATTTAGTCAACAGAGGGAGAGAGTGTGAGAGAGGAAAGTTTGTTTTGCTGTTGTTTCGAAAGTTGTAGCAGTTGAGAACTATCGGCTGACGAGCCATTCGTTTAGCCAATGAAACGTCAGTACAAACAAAACAACGGAGGAGGGAGTGTGAGAGAGAGGAAGGGGTGCCGTGTGTGCGTGTGTGTGTGTGTGTGTGTGCGTGTGTGTGTGTGTGTGTGCGTGCGTGCGTGTGTTAGACTGATTGACAGACTGCATGATTGGACACTGCAATGAGGAGCAATCTGTCTGTCTCCCGATGTTTTGTTGAATGAAGTTGTATTTGTAAACTTATGTAGATACTGTTACTGAGTAGGAGGTGAAGCAACTGATTATTTAAAACTGAGTAATTGTTAATCACTCATTAAACTTAATTTGAGTCAGTCAAATTTTGTCTCTCTGGTCTTCGGGGGAGGGGACTGGATGACTTTAGTTAGGGGGGCCCCTTGACATATTTTTGCCTAGGGCCCCATGGAGGTCTGTTAATACGTATACCGTTTCTACTTCGCGGATCTTCATTAAATATCCAGGTGGTTCTGGAACGCATCTCCCGCGATAAACGAGGGATCACTGTACTCACTATTGTCATTTTAACATGGCTAAGAGCTCCAAAAAGTTGATTTGGTATGCTATGGGTGCTTTAAGGTTACATTTTGCTTCTGTAGCTCACTTGGAAATCTAATCTTTTAATCTCGCCGACTGGAAGCTTTTTCTTTCTGTCCTTCCTGCTGAAGGCCACTCAACCATGAAATCAAGGATGACATAGTCATGCTAGGTGTGTGGAGGCTAATGTCAAATGCCATTTCACCAGGATGACAATCCTCTGTCAACAGATAGATGCCTTCAGTTGTGTTTTGGAACTTTGGAAATTGGTGTGTTGAACTCTTTAAGTTTGTTCTTTAGCCTTTTTGTCCTCAGAGAATCGTTGAGTATTCCTGGATTACTGAACTTGACCCAAAGTGTTGTCTTCTGTTATATTATTGTCACTGTAAAACTCGGTTTTCCTTGTCCCTACTTCCACTGCTTCTCAATTTCCCTCATATTTGCTCAAAAGGGCTGACTGTGCCCTATTAAAAGATTCAGACCATAGTGTGACTGTAGTCTAGACAGTACTTGGAAAACTGTTTGCCTTTATACAATTGAGATGCAATTGAAATTCAGATAGGAATTAAGATTAAGGACAGTTCCTCTATTTTAATTGATTAAAAAATATTTAGACAAAGACATCCATTCATCCATTTTCCATTCTGTTTGTCCTTCTCTAGGGTCACGGGTGGGCTGGATCCAAAATGTGTAGTTAGGACTGAAGTGGTTGTCATCACAGTAGTTGTAAGCACAGATGTTTGTCATTTACTACCATAATTTCCTTAATGGTGATGACAATCCGTTGGTGCAATTAAGAATTTAACCCACCACTTATAAGTTGTGAGACTATCACTCCACAACTGAGCCATGTGAAAAAGTCATTAGGCAGTCAGGAATCACCATTGACCAGAAAATGTTGATGGCTGGGAATCTGAAAATGGGTTTAGTTATTCTCAGGGGTTGACTTATTCTAGTAGGGCTGCTGTTAGAATAAGTACCCCTGTAACTTTGTTTAAAGAGGGGGGAACCTATTCAAATTTGCTACACTTGGTGGAAAATACCCCCAAGAAGACACAGAAAAAATAAAGTGATACTGCCATGGATGGCACTGCCAGGCCCTACTGGCAGCAAAATAAAGATACATTTATTGCTCAAAGACAATATGATACGATAACCAGGGTTAATGAGTTTTCCGACTGTGCGAGTGGTCATTGAAAGCACCTCCATAATTTAAAAAAAGAAAAGAAAAAGAACCAACGGCTTCCGTCTTTCACTCAATGGGTGCGCGTTCCTGCAGGAGGGGATACCTACTTTGGCACAACACCGGCTGTACTCCGTGGCAAGCTCAATGATACGCATGCCTTTGCCATGGCTCCAGTTCGTATCTCGAAAACTTTCACAGGGTATAGGCTTTCGTAAGTAGAGGTACCACTGTATGAGCCATACTAGTGTTGTAGTAATAAGTTACTACAGAGTATAACAAAATGAACTTTTTGGACGAGACGCATAAGTACAGAGTGTCGGAATGTGTACGGATCTTAGTAAAGGAACATCGGCACAATTGTATGTAAGTAAGTTGCTGTTATGAGGACAAACAGATTGTGCGCCTCCCATCTAAAAGAAAAGTGCATGTCAGGATGCCTAACCCATGAGCACAGGGTCAAGAGGACACCACAATGCCAAGGGTCCAAGTATGGTCCGCCAGCTCCATAGAGGCGCCCAGAACAGCCTCGGGAGAGCCAGATACCCCCATCCGCCACCATGGCGGGAGGGCAACAGCCTGCAACCGGATCCACGAGTGATCCACAGCAGCTGGAAAAGAGGCCGGATGGATGCTCCTGAGAGGATAGATCAAGAGTGGACAAGAGGGAAACAGAACCCCAGTGTCATGCCATGAACCTTGTTCACACACACCTCCCGCCCTCTCATGAGGGTCCGCAGGTTTCCTACTGACAACCACTGAAGCCATGCATCAATTCAAATCAGGAAGTGTGTAATTTATAGCTCTCTAAGCTACCCCCAGTTCAGCAGCAGGTTTACTTGATGACACGGTGTTGAATTACAGACTGAGACAACTCACATTTTGTGGCCCACAGTCACCCTTTATGAATTGTGATCTATACTCCGAGGTTGCAACAGAGACGAAGTGCCTTTGATTGACAAAGGTACCTTACCCGCATGTACCGTATTTTCCGCCCTAAAAGGCGCACCGGGTTATAAGGCGCACCTTCAATGAACGGCCCATTTTAAAACTTTGTCCATATATAAGGCGCACCGGATTATAAGGCGCATAAAATAGAAGCTATACTGCATCAAACTGAGGTTGACTAGGGTTGCGGTATGCATCCACTAGCCAATAACCAACGAGCCCTCTGTAAACAATCGCGTTTCTCAAACGATCTCCTATAAAATGATCAGAACTGACTAAAGTTCGATCTAACGCATTGGTACTACTTACCTATGTTTCCCTTCCATATCGATCCGTAGATTTACTCGAAACATTAACAGAGCAGCCTATTTTGACATGAAATAGCCTGGTACGTATAGCAGCTATCGCAATAGCATTAGCCATCCGCAAAGTCTCACGAGCCTCAGCTCGCAATCTCCCATGAGCCTCAGCAAAGTGTAAACAATCGCGTTTCTCAAACGATCTCCTATAAAATGATCGGAACTGACTAAAGTTCGATCTAACGCATTGGTACTACTTACCTATGTTTCCCTTCCATATCGATCCGTAGATTTACTCGAAACATTAACAGAGCAGCCTATTTTGACATGAAATAGCCTGGTACGTATAGCAGCTATCGCAATAGCATTAGCCATCCGCAAAGTCTCACGAGCCTCAGCTCGCAATCTCCCATGAGCCTCAGCAAAGTGTAAACAATCGCATTTCTCAAACGATCTCCTATAAAATGATCAGAACTGACTAAAGTTCGATCTAACGCATTGGTACTACTTACCTATGTTTCCCTTCCATATCGATCCGTAGATTTACTCGAAACATTAACAGAGCAGCCTATTTTGACATGAAATAGCCTGGTACGTATAGCAGCTATCGCAATAGCATTAGCCATCCGCAAAGTCTCACGAGCCTCAGCTCGCAATCTCCCATGAGCCTCAGCAAAGTGTAAACAATCGCGTTTCTCAAACGATCTCCTATAAAATGATCGGAACTGACTAAAGTTCGATCTAACGCATTGGTACTACTTACCTATGTTTCCCTTCCATATCGATCCGTAGATTTACTCGAAACATTAACAGAGCAGCCTATTTTGAAATGAAATAGCCTCGCGGGTACAACAGCTATTCGGTGACGCCCCCTGACTACAGTTGCCGTAATGTTGGGAAGCGATGCGACCTTGTAATTTACTAGTCGTACTAAAACGTACTGAAACATTTTGGCAGAGCACTGTGTACAACCAGTATGGATCAACAAATTCATCAATTGATCCATATATAAGGCGCACTGGCCTATAAGGCGCACTGTCGGCTTTTGAGAAAATTTTAGGTTTTTAGGTGCGCCTTTTAGGGCGGAAAATACGGTAAATAAAATGAACACCAATGCAAAAGCTAAACAGTGATCCATTTATAACGCAGCCAATGAACAATGTGTATGTAAACAAATTCTCACTCTTCCACATCTTTAGATTGTTTTGTTTTTTTCTCAATGAAGGGAAAATGAGTTAGATAGACAGGTTTGATAAATACTAGGGCTGTACGGCTTCTCTTGATTGCATCATTTTATTAGTTCTCCGTCAAGACACCATTAATCCCATCACCATTGCATTCATAACATCTTATCTCAACATCTCTTTATTCCGCTGTCTGATGTCCAATGCAGCATATACAAGACTTAGCTGAGAGCAATGAAAAGGCAAAGAGTGGTTGTGAAGAAAAAAGAAACAGAAACACAGTTAAAAGTGGGGGTTTACACGGAAGGGTGGCTTCCTGTAGCTATAGCAACTACTGATACGCTTGTCCAATCACCAAGCTAAAGCCCGGTTGCTAGGGAGAGAATGAGTGCGGGAGGATATGGGACTCCTCCCCAATGGCTCTCCAGGATGCACGATACATGACGGGGTTTCATTCTTCTGCTCATCCATGTCCAACGTCACTCTACTGAAGGGTTTTCACTCAATGTTGTCTTGATCTATTGTCTTGAAATTTGTGCAGATATTTATGTTAAATTGTCACTATGTGTGCATACATGCATGCGTGTGTGCGTGCATGTGTGTGTGTGTGTGTGTGCCTGTGTGAGGGAAAAAGCATTCTGCTCTGTCAGACAATAAACACAGCCTTGCTCTCCGTATATGTACATACATAAATTATGGTAACACGTTCCCATTCTCTTCATCCTTATACACCATTTGACAAATCATTCCTCAGCCCTCAGAGGTCCTCTGTAGCTTGACTGGTTTGAGCAGACTCCACTGGGCACCCATCTGTCTCCATCCAAAAGCCACTGCAGAGTGCCAAAAGATAGAAGTCATTAATGCACAGTATTACTCCACTTGAGAATTCCGCTTTCAGCCTCCACCCACTGTCTTTGTTTCTTTGTTTACATCATCCTTGTCCTTGTCCATCGTTGAAGATTTCAGTTTTCAGCACAACAGGTTTCAAATTTGATTATAAGACATTATATAAAAATCCCGTTAATGTTAGAATAGAATAGAATAGAATAGAATAGAATGCCCTTTATTGTCATTTTACAACTTAATTGTACAACGAAATTGGAGAGCTACTCCCTTTCTGGTGCCATAAGTACCGTAATTTTCGGACTATAAGTCGCGTTTTTTTTTCATAGTTTGGGTGGGGGGGCATACTGAGGAGCAACTTATATGTGAATGTTTGTCAGGCTTCGGGGTGGAGTAATGGAGCGAGGCGACCAAGTGCAGCTTGGACCAGGGTTTATTGCGGAAACCAAAATACAAACCCGGCAAACTGACGTGACTAAACAAAACCAAAAGGACAGACTCGGCAAGCTGACGTGGCTAAACAACAAACTAACAGGTCTAACCGACCAAAACGTGAAACAAAAGACAGGAACCAAACAAACCGAGTGACAGTGAGACATGCATTGTCCGCACATCTCGTGCAATGCTCCGACATAGAGTGACACGCAAACAGAACTCAAATACGACACAGGTAACTAAAGGCAGGTGCGTGTGATTACACAAATCAAGGGCACACCGGAAGGGAGGGGTGAGCACACAGACACAGAACTGGGGACGAGACATGACAATGTTTTCACAAATTTTCAAAATTCAAAAAAGAAAAAAAAGAAAAAACAAAGTTAAACTGCGATAAACTAACCGCGATGTAGCAAGGGATTACTGTAATTTGAATTTCAAGTGACGTCAGTGGCGCGGCCGTTGTTTACATAAAGGACAAAGATTCGATCACGGGATGACGAAGATGACGAAGGGCCCCACGTACTACCGGCATCATTAGCGGCTTTGTTTGTAAGTGACACGGAGGTCGAAGAGTTTGAAGGATTTAATGATTTGGAGTGACACAGAAGGTTTGAAAAACTATTATGGCTTTTACGCACGCCCGGTCCTACTCTACGGAGCTCTCTTTCACCTCCGTGGATTGAAGTCGGGGGCCGGCGCTCGGCCGGGTGGCTGTCCAGGGACGGTGGATGGGGCTCGAACATGGCTTTTACGCACGCCCGGTCCTACTCTACGGAGCTCTCTTTCACCTCTGTGGATGGAAGTCGTGGGCCGGCGCTCGGCCGGGTGGCTGTCCGGGGGCGGTGAATGGGGCTCGGACATGGCTTTTACGCACGCCCGGTCCTATTCTATGGAGCTCTCTTCCACCTCCGTGGCTGGAAGTGCCACCTCCGGGGATGGAAGTCCACGCCGCCACACACCTGGAAGTCAACGCCGGTGCTTGGGGCCGTGTGGTGGTGAACTATTTATGTTATAGTTATTTGATACATTTTATTTCGTATAGCAACTTGTATATGTTTTTATCGTTACAGTTCAGTACTTGTTGGCTCGTTGAACTCTTGTTTTGTTAAATAAAGAGACGTTTACCAAACCCACGTCTTTCCTTGTACTTTGTTAACGCTATAATATAGTTATATACTAGATCTGTGGAATAACGACGAGGCTGACGTCAGGGCGCACGCGCAGCGTTGTTGACAAAGGACGAGGAATTTGATCGATGGATTTAATGATTTGGAGTGACACAGATGGTTTGATAATATTGTTGTTTATATGATAGTTATTTGATATATACTTTATATATCGTTATATGGGTCTGTGGAATATTTAGAATATTTAGACGTGGCGCGGCGCATAGGCGGCATCGTTTCCATAAAGGACGATCGATGGATTTAATGAATCGGAGTGACACAGATGGTTTTATAAACGTGTTATTTATGTACCGTAATTTTCGGACTATAAGTCGCGTTTTTTTTCATAGTTTGGGTGGGGGGGGCGACTTATACTCAGGAGCGACTTATATATGTTTTTTTTCACAAATTTTTACTTGATCATTAACACATCACTTACTTACAAGTATAGTTGACCACTTCACATGTTATTTTTAGTATAGTTGATCACTTCACATGCTTTGATATCTTTATCTTGAACATATTCAAAACATGGAAACAAGAGAGAAAAAATCAAATAAAGTACCGTATTTTCCGCCCTAAAAGGCGCACCGGGTTATAAGGCGCACCTTCAATGAACGGCCCATTTTAAAACTTTGTCCATATATAAGGCGCACCGGATTATAAGGCGCATAAAATAGAAGCTATACTGCATCAAACTGAGGTTGACTAGGGTTGCGGTATGCATCCACTAGCCAATAACCAACGAGCCCTCTGTAAACAATCGCGTTTCTCAAACGATCTCCTATAAAATGATCAGAACTGACTAAAGTTCGATCTAACGCATTGGTACCACTTACCTATGTTTCCCTTCCATATCGATCCGTAGATTTACTCGAAACATTAACAGAGCAGCCTATTTTGACATGAAATAGCCTGGTACGTATAGCAGCTATCGCAATAGCATTAGCCATCCGCAAAGTCTCACGAGCCTCAGCTCGCAATCTCCCATGAGCCTCAGCAAAGTGTAAACAATCGCGTTTCTCAAACGATCTCCTATAAAATGATCGGAACTGACTAAAGTTCGATCTAACGCATTGGTACTACTTACCTATGTTTCCCTTCCATATCGATCCGTAGATTTACTCGAAACATTAACAGAGCAGCCTATTTTGACATGAAATAGCCTGGTACGTATAGCAGCTATCGCAATAGCATTAGCCATCCGCAAAGTCTCACGAGCCTCAGCTCGCAATCTCCCATGAGCCTCAGCAAAGTGTAAACAATCGCGTTTCTCAAACAATCTCCTATAAAATGATCGGAACTGACTAAAGTTCGATCTAACGCATTGGTACTACTTACCTATGTTTCCCTTCCATATCGATCCGTAGATTTACTCGAAACATTAACAGAGCAGCCTATTTTGACATGAAATAGCCTGGTACGTATAGCAGCTATCGCAATAGCATTAGCCATCCGCAAAGTCTCACGAGCCTCAGCTCGCAATCTCCCATGAGCCTCAGCGAAGTGTAAACAATCGCGTTTCTCAAACGATCTCCTATAAAATGATCGGAACTGACTAAAGTTCGATCTAACGCATTGGTACTACTTACCTATGTTTCCCTTCCATATCGATCCGTAGATTTACTCGAAACATTAACAGAGCAGCCTATTTTGACATGAAATAGCCTCGCGGGTACAACAGCTATTCGGTGACGCCCCCTGACTACAGTTGCTGTAATGCTGGGAAGCGATGCGACCTTGTAATTTACTAGTCGTACTAAAACGTACTGAAACATTTTGGCAGAGCACTGTGTACAACCAGTATGGATCAACAAATTCATCAGTTGATCCATATATAAGGCGCACTGGCCTATAAGGCGCACTGTCGGCTTTTGAGAAAATTTTAGGTTTTTAGGTGCGCCTTTTAGGGCGGAAAATACGGTAATTAACACTTTAAAGCGCCATATCCTCTGGACATGTCCTCTGTCACCAGGATGACATAAAGGTGAAATTTGATCAATGGATTTAATGATTTGGAGTGACACAAATGGTTTGATAATATTGTTGTTTATGTGATAGTCATTTAAAATATAGTGTATATATCGTTGTATGGGCCTGTGGAATAATTTGAACTGCGGCGCGGCAAACGGCATTGTTGACAAAGGACGATCGATGGATTTAATGAATTGGAGTGACACAGATGGTTTTATAAACGTGTTATTTATGTAATAGTTTTTTTTAAATAACTGAATGTTACGTCAGACCCGTTCTCAGCTCCTCGTTTGTGTTTGTCACGTTAGCATACCGTATCATTTAGCCTGTTGTTGCTCGTTCATGTCTGTTCTTGGTGTTGGATTTTGTCGAATAAATTGCCCCCCAAAATGCGACTTATACTCCGGAGCGACTTATATATGTTTTTTTTCACATTTTTGGGCATTTTATGGCTGGTGCGACTTATACTCCGGTGCGACTTATAGTCCGAAAATTACGGTAATAGTTATTTGAATAACTCTGAATGTGATGTCAGGCCCGTTCTCAGCTCTTCGTTTGTGTTTATGTCACGTTAACATACCTATCGTTTAGCCTGTTGTTGCTCGTTCATGTCTGTTCTTGGTGTTGGATTTTGTCGAATAAATTGCCCCCAAAATGCGACTTGTACTCCGGAGCGACTTAGTATATATGTTTTTTTTTCACGTTATTGTGCATTTTATGGCTAATGCGACCTACATTCCGGAGCGACTTTTAGTCCGAAAATTACGGTATGTGGAAAAGAAATCCCAAAAGATAAACATTACAAACAGTTTGACTTAAAATATCTTATGATTAGAACGCAGTGATTACATCAGGTGAAGAGAATCATATAGACCACAGGTGTCAAACTCAAGGCCCGGGGGCCAGATACGGCCCGCCACATTGTTTTATGTGGCCCGTGAAGACAAATTGTGCATCAAATTCGTGTGTCATTACTAGAATTGCAAATTGTCTTCACTTTTAATGATATCTTTTTTTTTTATATTTGACCAGTTTTAACTCGTCTGATTTGAAAATGAGTTATTTGTCAGTTTGTTTTGTAGCTTTTACTGTATATAATTTGAGGTGCTCATACATTTATTTGGGTTGACAAGTCATAATGGCCCTCCGAAAGAAGCTATGACTACAATGCGGCCCGCGAAAAAAAATTAGTTTGACACCCCTATATATATATAGACTCACGTTCATATGTATTAAGAGTGAAATGACGATGGGAATATGCGGTAATCCACAGTGACTACTTGGCTGGCGCATACGTACATGCTTTTCTCTCTTTCGAGATTTTGGAGAAATGTACAGATGACGCTGGCCAGTGGCCAGTTTCCATGCCACCGCAAACTTTTTTTGATAATAAAGATGAACGTTTTTTTTATTTCAGCTACTTTTACCAGCCTCATCAGCTTACGTTTTGCGAATTCCCTCTTTTTTCATTGGTAACTCTTGTCTTGATAATCTGATCATGCAAAGTGGATTGGAAGTAATTGTAAAAAGTCAAATTTACCCACTTTAATGTAACTTATGTTTGTTGTGAAACTTATCGCATTAGAATGTGAAATTTATCCCAATATAGTAACATGATGCTGACCTTTTTTTCTGGTGCGGGAGCAATTTGCACTCATACCATGGCTACAACAGAGACAATGATTCCATCTTTTGGATCAACTGTAGAAGAATGTACACATTTCAAGCGTCTGAATGATTTTATAGGTGTTTTGATTTTGGCATGCATCTGCTCTCTTTTTGAGTAATGGTAAATGTATTCAGTTCTTATTCAGAAATCACCTGGATTGCTCATCCTTGTCATGTGATTACAAATGTTTTCATTGCCTTAATATTTGGATCTGCATGTTAATGTTTGCCTGCCTCAAATAGTTCACTATTTGCTGTAAAAGTGAATCAAACCAGCGACTTGGTCATCTTAAAAATAGCAATTTATTTACAATTTATGCAATAGCAAGAGGAAACTGAAATTGAAGATGCCTGCATTCAAGGATGTGGGTTCCAATGTACCATAAAAGCCATTTGATATTGTTTGCAGTTCAGATAACTTCTGTGTGCTCATCACCAAAATTCATGGTTACATTGCCCATTAAATACAGTCATTATACCTTTTAAATTGAGCACATCAGCATTTAGCTGAAAGCCTTTACTTAGATGCAGCCTGACATTACGTATAGCTGACGACTTCAGCTTTCTCCTTCTCACGTCTGTCTGACTGTTTTCTCTTCCACCTCTGATTTGGTATGACTCTGTTAACTTAGTATTTAATGCAAGGGCATGTTAGTGGAACCCACAGCGTCATGCTTGTAGCTCAATTGTGGAGGAATACAGTGATCCCTCGCTACTTTGCGTTTCGTTTATCGCAACTTCACTACATCGCGGATTTTTTTTTTCCAAATTATAAAAACGTTTAAAAGTCAAAATAAAACTTCTCAATTGAGGAAACGTGTCTAACCTTTAGGACAATGTATTTTTGCTCCAAATGTTCGTTTACATTCCTTTAGAAGTCCGTTTTCGCGTGTTAGTACGATCGCGAATTTGCATCTTTCCGCTACCTCGTTACCCGGCCCAGTACTTCTTGTTGGTGACCGTACTTCGCGGATTTCAGTTATCGCAGGTGGTTTTTGGAACCAATTATCCGCGATAAACGAGGGATTACTGTACCTCTTTTGCTGAGTACTAGGTTTAATCCTCGTTTGCCTTCGTTGTTCATTATTATCTTTCACAGCAGGCCTAAAACGTTTTACGTCTACAGCAAGATCATTTCACCATAAAGCACACTATACTCAAGTGCATAATCAGCTACAATGCAGTCACGGTGAGACAACATTGTGGTCACCCTCCAATGTTTTGAAGCTGAAACTTCAAAGCTGAGACACGAGGAGAGAAACGGGAGGTGTCTAAATGATTTTAGGTTTCTCGCCTGGGTTGACTTGAGATGGGAATTTTAATTGCGTCTGTTGGCAGGAGATAAATACCCAATCACCCAGACCCCCTGTTGGGGTCTCATCAGTGTAGTTCTAATGACCACAGCTGCTGACAGCAGCCTGTGTGTTAACCTCGAATCACTTTGCTTGTGATCTCTCACCAAGTCCTTGGACTGCCTGAAATGAGAAATCAGAAGTCAAAAGACCTGTCTTTTACTTTCAGGCATTAGAAAGCCACTCAGGGATTGATCTGAAAATGAGCAGAATGCATTCAATTAGATCTTTGATGTAGTACTTAACATGTTGTTAAATTCATTTTGGAAACCGATTGTGGCTAAATCTAATTATGTTTGGTAACATAGTATAATATGTATTTCTCACTTCAAAAGATCTTATTGTTTATGTAATCATAAAAATTAAGATTGAAAGTCCCTCTTGGGTAGCCATGGAATAACTCAAAAGCTGAGAGGTATTCACGGGGTAGTAAAACAGACCCGACAAGTTCCACTTGGGTTTTTATTCGACTGCTGATTTTATAGGCGTATGTTGCTACCATGTGCTGCTGGTTGTGCAGATGTAACCAAAGCCTCTCGTCCTTGAGCCAACCAAAGCCATGCCTCTGCAGGGGCAGGAACCTCTGGCTCAAGTCCACCCACACTTCTGGCAGCAAAATTGTGGAAGGATTTAGAATTTTTGCTTGAAGGTAAAGAGTGAATTTAGTCTGAAATCTAACTTTTTGTAAGTTTTTGAAGAATTGTGCTTTTACTGTATATTCATGGAAATACAGTTCTCTGCAGGATTCTGCTATTCAACATATTTGAAAACATGACTGCATTGTAACAAACTGTATTACATTAAAAATGACTAATGTTTCTTTTTGACAAATGTAAATCTCTGAACAAGGTTGTTGTTTGACAGTTACGATATAACATTGAGCATGCTATGCTTTGGTACGACTGAAGTTACCGGTCAATTCATCATCATCATTGGTTTAAAGTCCGCTTTCCAGGCGCCGCTGGGTTGGACTGGATTCTCAATATGGCTTTCTTCCACCGGGGACGGTCCATGGCCATCTCGTGGTTGAGAGTCCTATACTGAGAAAATTTTGGGAGCAAAACGTTTTACAGCCGGATGCCCTTCCTGACACCAACCCAAGGGGAAATTGATTTTCTGTAGGGGTTGACTCCCTTAGCCCATTCCTCTCCCGAGGAGCCCACTGGGCAGTGGTACTATTTAACCCATAGTTGGGGGTCAATTCAAGATTGAAAAATGCCCTATTATCGTCATGAAAGTGAATGTGTGATTTTAGCTAGTGTCTCTCCTTTCTACCTTTTCTGAGAGAGAAAAGGTAGAAAGGAGAGACACTCGCTAAAACCCCCACAGAGAAATACAATGACTGTAGCCAGGGCAATCTGCCTTTACTTGACAGTTATGCCATGTTGCTCGTGTTTCAATAAAATACAGGCGGCGCAGCCAACGCTTTATCCCGTTAAGAACTCCACAGGTTGAAGATTTGTTGCAGCGTGTTTTTGATCTTCGGTTTGTACGCAAGGGTGAGGTGCCAATTGTAAGTTGGTTGAGGTTGCCCACTCATTCGCACTAGATTTGTACACAGCGCTAGTGCGCTCAAGCGTAAAATTTGGTGCATCTTTTGTGCCGGATGAAGCCTCATTTAACATATTTGAGAATTTGACAGACGGCTCTGAAACCGTGCAGGATGTTCCAGTCTACTGACACCTGGCAGTTTAGTGGCTGAGAGTAGAGTAAACTTTACGCCTGCTAGAAATATGTCATTAACACAATAACACCAACATAATTTAAATGGGCACACATCGTACACGGCTTCTGTTTCCTATGGCAACCGAGCACGGGAACCTTCTTTGTAATCCCTGAGCCAATTCTCCATATTGCGGTACACGTTGTGATTAGCCAGAGAAGATTGGATTTTGCAGTCCAGCTTGAGCAAATGCTGTGAGTTGGTCAGGCGTCCGTATGCTAATGAAGTGCATTATGCAAAGTGCGAATATCCTATCATTTGACAGTCTGGATAACAGACTGGTAAGCAGAAGGGAGGGAAATAGCTTTAAAGCACTTCAAGACACATTTTCCCCACGTTTCCCTTTTCCATGACGGTACCAGATAGCATGTGATTAAGATTTTGGTAGGAGCCCCAGTCAGACGAAATCAAAATGTGGTGAGAACACTTTGAAGGCAGTGGTTTTGAAAATGTGGTTGACACAGACATTTTTATGAGCAGCTTTCCCATTTTTCCACTTTTTATCCTTTCTCTGTAGTTTTCCAGCCACTGCCGCTCAATGCCAATGACCTGTCATGATGATAAAGATCCGTCATCACATCTCACCATACACACTGTCACTTTTCATCACTGTGCCTCTTCATAGTGCATCAGAGATGGATTTATGTATGTGCTTCCAACCTTCTGCAGCTGCCGAGACGGTTTTGTTCACTAAGTGAAGGCATATTGACCTTTTATTACAACATTACTGGACCATTGACTACCTCACTAACCGGCCCCAGTACGTGCAACTGCATGGCTGCCGATCAGAGGTGGTAGTCTGCAGCACTGGAGCACCTCAGGGCACAGTCCTGTCTCCATTCCTTTTCACACTGTACACCTCGGACTTCACGTATAACACTGATATCTGCTATCTCCAGAAGTTCTCCGATGACTCAGCTATTGTTGGCTGTATGTCTAAGGGGGGCGAGCTGGAGTACCTGTCGGCCATCAGCGCCTTTGTGGACTGGTGCGAGCACAATCACCTGTGCTTGAACACCAGTAAGACGAAGGAGCTGGTGATTGACTTTAGGAGAGGAGCACCTCCCCACTCACCGGTGAACATCCAGGGTCGGGACATTGAGGTCGTGGACAGTTTTAGGTACCTGGGTGTTCACCTCAACAATAAACTGAACTGGACTGATCACATGAACGCCGTCTACAAGAAAGGACAGAGTCGCCTCCACCTCCTGAGGAGACTCAACTCCTTTGGAGTGAGCAGGCCTCTGTTAAAAACCTTTTATGACTCAGTGGTAGCCTCTGCCATCCTCTACGCTGTGGTCTGTTGGGCTCCGAGCAGCACAGAGAGGGATAGGAAGAGGCTTAACAAACTGGTTAAGAGGGCCAGCTCTGTGGTGGGCTGCCCTCTTGACACTGTTGAGGAGGTGGGCGAGAGGAGGGTGCTAGCTAGGCTAGCATCCATCAGGAACAACCCCTCTCACCCACTGCATCTGACTTTGGAGAACTTGAGCAGCTCCTTCAGTCAGAGACTCAGACTCCCCCCGTGTAAGAAGGAACGCTATCGCAGCTCCTTCATCCCCACCGCAATCAGGCTGTACAATGCCAACCTGTAACACATCCTTCTGTGCAATACTTTCCCCGTAACGTGCAATTCTTAACCCCAATGTGCAATTTAAGCCCAATGTGCAATATTTTCTGCCACACAATGCATAGATCTATTTCACTCCTATAACCCGTGCAATATTTCTCTTTGTAATTAGCATTGCTAAACTCCATACATTTCATACACTTTACGACACTTTACCACTATTTTATCTTCTTTCTGTAAATATTCATAGCTCATATTTTTAGTTTTGCTACAATTGCTGTTATTTTTCCATATTTTTTTTTATAGTGTATTCTATTTATTATGCCGGAAGACTACGGTCCTGAAGTCTCCTGAAGTCTCTTTGCACTTTTATCCCCCAACTTGTACCTTCCTGTAAATCGAGCTGTTGTTACATGCAGTTTCTCACACGTGAGATTAATAAAGTTTCTCTTATCTTATCTTATTAACTCATCTCATAAACTGTTTGAGATTAAATGAGCTTTTTTAGGGCTTTATGGTTGACTGCATGGGTTTTGTTGTAGGTTTAGGGTCTTATTCTCAAGAGAAAAACAACCATTTGCACTCATACTCTTGAATACATTATTATCATTATGATAATCTTTGATATATTTTCAAAAGCACCCACTTAACTGTATCAGAACTGTGTTTGTAGCTGTGTAGGGTAACCCTGGGTTGTTTGTCACACAAAGAAGCATGACTTGGGACGGAAGGTGGTCTCCACTTTACTTTTGTGCAGCTAATTTTACTTCATCCATAACTGGAGATCTTCTTAAAGTTTCTTATTAACTTACTTTGTGCACGTCCGTTATGATTTTGCCACAAAGTCTGTGTGCTTCACTTGCGCTGAATCTAAAGGGAGTGCAAGAAGCTGCTTTGATTAGCCAAAAATCAAGTCGGCTAACTTCACTCCCACAATGGTGCAAACGCCAATTTTTAACTGCGCCGTTCTACAAAATTACCAAAAGAAACAATACACTTCCCATGCACACTTGTTCAACTGCAATTTGTGCTAAACTTGCTCAATTATGGTTCCTTACCCTGATATAGCAGTACACACATGGAGTCACAGTGGTGTTTTTCTTCATGGAGATTCACTTTGTCTGTTGTCATACTAACAAAATACTAGCCTTCTCCAGAACTGTACTCCAGTTCACCAGAAGCATCTTTCTGTGTATCTGTAATACTCACAATCTGAAAGAATATTACATGACAGTCTGGATTTCATCTGCATCACATGTGATCTTCATCAGTGCCACGTTTAACTTATTTTTCTCCCCAGTAGGAGGGTACAACATCTGTCAACTCATTTTGTTGGTTAACCACAGAAACTGGAAGAAACCAGACACTAGTTGCCATGCTGACCACTGTTCTACAAAAAAGGCCTTTAAGTATCCTGCCAATCCCATTGGAATTCATTGACAGCTCTATGGCAAAATGCTGAAGCATAAATTCTGCTTTGGGTACACCATTTAGAGACAACACTCATACGGCATCGCATGCACGCACACACGCACGCACGCGCGCACGCACACACACACACACACGCACACACAGTTGTTGAGAAAAGCTTGTGGTCTGCTGTTTTGTCAAGTTCTTCACATGCGGTAGCTGATTTTTCCACTATATTTCCACAAGAGCAAATTTAGTTGTGGGACAATGCCTCTCTGCCAATTTTCAATACAAACACACACATTGGAATCATACTGGCGGATAAAAAAACTAATTAAATTCGCAAAGGATCTTGGTTTCCGTAAATTTGCATCAGAGATGGGCAGAATCTAATTTTCACTGGTAGAATTACTGGTTATCAATTTATTATTATTATTTTATTAATTAATGGTATGAAATTGTATTTATTTATTTAGACAGGACAGTGCCAGTTTGATGAACACCAAAGATATAGACATATATACAAACATCCCAGTGTAAAACCAGTCGGAATTAGCCGGAGCTAAATTTCATCCGTTGTCCTCGTGACATAGAACATAGACAGGACAGACAGACCAATAGACATTACACATTACATTAACTCAGCCTGACAGAGCAGACATCCAGATAGACAGACTAATACATTATAGGGAGATAAAAAAATTAAAACATAGTATAAAAGGTTATATCCACACTGTGGAAAAACTATTCTAACCGTCCCAGCAAACTATTTACTAAAAGTGATTACAAGTTTGTGAGCTTTTTAGCCACTGTTTCAGTCGCCTTTTAAAAACATCAAAAGAAGGGATCTCTCTAATTGAGGCAGGGAGTAGATTCCAGTATTGACAGGCATTTATGGAGAGTACGCTCTTACCAAAAGTAGTTCTTCTATATTCAATTTCACAATCACATCTGGATGTTGACCTGGTACGCAGTCTTTCTTATGGATGAATTCCATAAGAGGAGGAGGAGCCAGGCCATTTAAACACTTATATATTCAGTATGCGTTTTTGAAGTTCCTAAAGTTTCCAAAACTGAGGAGATAATACTTTTCCAGAATATTACAGTGGTGATAAGAGTTGGGTTTTTTGTCTAGTATTTTGATAGCCCTTTTAGAAACCTGTTCAATCGATTTGATGATTGTCACGTTTGCAAAAGACCAGTTTGTAAAACAATATTTCATATGCGAGAAGATCATACAATGCAGATATGTTTTTGTTGCTTCTGTTGTTAGATAGGGTCGGATTTGTTTGAAGTTTCATAAGTTGAACTGAATAGTGTTAGTTAATTTTTTGATTTGTTTCTTAAAGTTTAGATTGGAGTCCAAGATCACACCGAGATACTTGAAGTGTGGCACACACTCCAATTCTATTCCCTTAGAGAAAACACCAGACCTCTCAATGGTCGTTGGTCTTTTGCTGAACAACATGAACACTGTGCTATTGTGAAAAATTCGAAGCATTAGCTATGGATTTTTAAACATATCTGAAATAATTATTGGAATGTTTTAATTTTAAAACTATTTCGAGAAACCTTACAATGTACTGTACATTATGATAACACATTTTCGCTCATCTTTCCACAGTGTGTAACTGTGATCTGGCGAGGTCAGGCTTTTTCCAGAAGAAAGGCGAGTACATCTGCACAGCAGACTACCAGCGACTGTACGGCACACGGTGCGACCGTTGCAACACTTTCATCACGGGCGAGGTGGTCTCTGCTCTGGGACGGACTTACCACCCCAAGTGCTTTGTCTGTGGTGTCTGCAGGTACATGTGAGCACACTCGGCATCACACATCACAGTTGCGACCACAGATTGACAAAAGCACACCGCACACCGAGCGACACCTATTCATGGTGGATTTGCTTTGTTTTAACATTTGCACGTGAATGGGGTCACAGTATCACAGATCGAACACCTGATCAAAAATGTTGTCTCTATTACATGTTTTTTTATAACAAAAATTATGTTGTTTTCCTTTCATTGAGTTAGCAGTATTGCCAACAACCACTCAAATAGCCACACTGTTTTCTTCCTTCTTTGTAATATGGTATTATAAAATAGCTAAAGGGGCCAGCGAAACCGGCTTCTATTTTGTCCCTTCTTCCTTGCTTGCAATGGTTGTGTGTGCGTGCCCCTTCCTAGCTAAAGGCACCGCGTACCTTTTGCCATTACCCCTCCCTTCGTATTGAAACTGCTGCCGGGTTTTGGCAGCAGAGTTGATTTGAAGTTCGCCGTAGCTGGTGATTGTCGCCTCCCCCTGAGTATTGTCTTGGCTTGTATGACTTGTGTCTGCCATGCAGGTTGCGTCCACACTGCATTTTTTTATTTTTGGTGCATGTGACTTTCTGTTCCTGTTAGCCATGAGCCGCTGGTGGTGCGCGTATTGCATCTGGTGACTGTGGCCCCTGCATTCGGCTTTGCCCATTTGTGTCCGACAGTTCACTTTGCTATGGAATGGTCCCCGTGTTGTGTTGACTGTGGTTCCCCCTGTGTGGTCGTAGAGGCCAGATTGACCACTGCCAGAGGTGGCTCGGGTCCGCCCGTGTTGGCGCGTGCCAGTCCGGGGATCCGTATGTGACCTACAGCATGTCTGTGCCACTGGAGGTTGCCAGCCAGGAGCTGGTGTCATCCGTTTAGTTGGTAGGTCCCTTTCCCACTGGTCAAACCAGACACTTCAAATATTGGTGCTTCTGCTATTGTGTCTGGTCCTTCCAAGAGCAGCGGTGAAGCATTTGCATGCTGGTTTGGAGGTCTCTCTTGCGGGTGTTTTTTTTCTTTGAAAGCCATGTTAGATTGTTTATGGTTCAGTAATATGTGGTTGCTCAAAGCATTGTTTCCTAATAATATGATAATATGCCACTGGTTAGCCCGTACGCCTAACAGTGCAGAGGTTGTAGGTTTGATTCTGGGTCCGGCCTCCCCGTGTGGAGTTTGTATGTTCTCCCCGTGCCTGCATAGGTTACCTCCCACACTCCAATAACATGGATGGTATGCTCTTTGAGCACTCCAAATTGCCCGTAGTGTGAGAGTGGACGGTTGTTCATTTCTGTGTGCCCTGTGAGTGGCTTGCAATGCATTGTAGTCTATATTCAAATTTTGAGTTGAACATCTATGGTCACTACTTTTCCAAGTGCATTGTGGGTAATTATGAGTGCCCTACATTTATGCTCCCCGGGCATTCGGACACCCCAAAATGGCGTAACCCCTTACTGGTGCACTATATACCTAGGCCATAGGTCGGCAACCCATGGCTCCGGAGCCACATGTGGCTCTTTCATCCTTCTGTTGTGGCTCCCTGTGAATTTGGAAAATAATGAGTATTTTATAAAAATTAAATTTTATTTTAGTTTGTTCATTTTAAAATATAATTCTGAATTTGAAGATTATTGTAAACTTGTAACATTAATATTAAACGTTTTTAATATTTTTACCGCCCAAAATATGCGTCACATCCGCCGATGTGCGACATTCGAATTCCTGGCGTCCCTCACGTCTGGCAGCCGGCGTTTTTCCAGCACACTACCAGCGTGATAACTATATATTAAGTGAAGTAGTCGTTTTTTTTAATTCAGGAGGACAACTGGCTGCACACTCCAGTACACGCGATGGGACAGAAGCAGACTGCGCATTTTTTTGGTTTGCATTGTTCGTTCAGTGCTGGTGGATAATATTTGGATAAGTTTGGATTTTTATCTCATAAATAAGAGGACAGGTGACTGCAGGCTGTTTGCATTTTTTGTTCAGTGGGTTGGGTAAGTTTGGATTTTTATTTCTTAAATACGAGGACTCAAATAGACACCGGGTATTTTATTTGAAATTAAGCATCAACCAAGTGCAAAATGCTTTTTGTTACATGCAGAAATAAAATTCTGTGTTCTCTGCAGCAGTTCGTTGATTTCATTTTCATAAATGCAGTAGTTTTTTGTACATAGCATAATATATATATGCATAATATATATAATGATGTCAAAATGGGTTGTGGCTCCAGGTGCTTTCTTTTCATTGGGGGGCGGTCCCAAATGGCTCTTTGAGTAAAAAAGGTTGCCGACCCCTGACCTAGGCAATAGTGCGTACATTCGGACACAGCCCGTGTTCAAAGGCCATCAATGGAGCAGTCATGTCAGTACATTTGGAGCACACTGGAAGAGACAGCAAGAATCCATAGGGCGGATCTCATTTTCCCTGCTAGCTGCTCTTTGTTACATTGCTTGCAGTGCTTTTCTTGGCCCCTTCTTTTCTTGATATTCTCCACCTTTTGATAGAGCAATAAATATGCAGTAGTTAAATTTTTTCTGATTCTTTTGTCTGCTAATTGTTATGTTGATGATTTGTCTGCACCACGAAAATGGTGAAAATTAGACTATTACAGCAAAAAAAAAAAAAAGAAACAGTAAAACAGATTACATGAACCCAGGAAAAAGCCTATATAGTATTTGTATGTATATTTTTTATAGATCCCAATAATGGTTACTGGATTTCCTTCCGTGCATTTTCTTTAGTGCTTGTCCTCATTAGTCACGGGTGAGATGAAGTCACTCTCAGCTGACTCAGCAAGTGAGGGTGGGTACAGCCTCGACTGGTCAAGTGCAAGACACATGCATGTCAATCACACATTTTCATATCTACTGTATAAACAGTACAGCTTTAAAAGTTTTCAATTGACCTAACAAGCATGTTTTTTCAGGTGTAGAGTAGCTGGAAAAATCCACACAGGCATGATGAGAAAATGCAAATTCAATTCAAGATGTTCCAACTGACATTTGAACCTAGATTTCGTAACAGAGACGGATGTGATAGCCCCTCTGCAGAATTATTTTTAAATAAAATGTATCATTGTGACAAGGGATAAAGACAATGTCAAATAGTTTTGACATTTTATCCCACCCTAACTTTGCTGCATTATTCTTCCCAACCTCAATCCTGCCCCCTTAGTCGCGCACTTCATTATTATGGTTATCATCTTTCTTCTCTTTATCATCATCCACATCACAACGCCCTTCTCTGTCATTCCACCATGACCTGCCTTTGTGATAGTCATCATTTCCTCAGCTCTAATGAAATCAGAAAGCAGATTTCTGTGCTAAGGTTTTCATGGGGAATGATCAAAAGGGCAAGCTGCAAGTATAACCAGAAATAGCTTCACTTCGGGGGCTAGTTAAAACATGCATTAAACATCTTAACATCGTAAAATATTAAAGCATTGCTGATAGAGCAACTTACTGATGAGGCCAAGGTCAAATGTCATATCTGCACTCAATTTGACACACAAATCCGCTTGTTACTTCCTACCATAAATAAAGCACATTGTCATTTCACGCACCACAGGAAAAAGTGCACTTTTCAGTCATATGTGTGAATAGAGTGTCATTTTTGCTGCAGAGACAAAAAAAATGGTGCAAATGGCAAGGAAAAATCACTGTACAAGTTACAATCGAGGAAGCTGGTTAAAGGTAGCTCCACTATCTTTTTACCACTGAATGGAATATTAACGAGGGAGTTTCCACCACAGGTAGAGGCCTCTCTATGCAAAGCCTCCTAATGCTATTGTTTTGGAATTCAAAAGAGTGACTACATTCACATGCATTCAATATTCGGGTTAAGGCCATTTTGGGCTTCTGAAAAAATCTGAATAACCTGTTTAGATGCCTGAACAAACAGAGATACTTGTGCATTTAAATATCCCGCACATCGACGTCATGGCGCAATTCGGACGTTATTTCCTCTTGTTACTTTCTACCATAACCAAAAGACATCATATTCATGTCACTCACCATAGGAGTAAAGATGTCTATTTTGCCCTCGCTCCAAAAGTGTGCTTTTCTGCCGGATCTCCGGGTTCCGCCATGACTGTTTACATCTTGTTGTGTGAGTTGTGCACCAAACATAGGGACTTATTCACACAAATGTACTCTTAAAATACACAAACTGCGGTATTTTCACAGGAGACAGAAAATCACTGCATTGAAGTTTTTCTCAAGGAAGCTGCGCAAACACTTCCCGTACTACAAAGACCAAGATTCCTTTGAATTGTAGAGCTGTCAATACAAAACCCCCAATTTCAGTGAAGTTGTGACATTGTGTTAAATGTAAATATCAACAGAGTAAATTGTTTTCCAAATCCTTTTCAACCTCTTCAATTGAATACAGTACCAGCCACCAAAGAAGTGAGACCCATTGAAATCTGAGGATTCCTGCAAAACCGAATTGTGGATTTTTCCAGAGAAATGTGAATTAGATTGAATTCCATTTGGAAAATATTGCACATTTTTAATCTAAAATTGACTTCATATTGATCCAGATGTTATATTGATTGTCGCCAGTGACGTACATGCGGCTCATCTGCAGGTTACTTCGAAGTAGCTTGTGTTTAGTTCATTCACGTTTTAATACATCCGATACAAGCAATCCAATCAGAAAACCGTGCTCATGACTGAATGCTTAAGAGCTGGTGATGGTGATGAGTGAGTGTTACGGAACCGGCCCGCAAGGAGGTTCGATCAGGCCCGCAGGATAATTCAAAAGTGAAAAAATGCATAAAAGACACAGAATTAATATTTTTAATATTATGCAATTCATGGATTGTCCGCTATGGGGCACACTGTTTTGATCAGAGTAGAAGACAACATTGTTTTGATCAGAGAAGACAGACCCAACACAGCAGACGGTAGCAATGCGCCAATTGCTGCTTGTTACGACGTTGTTTCTACCATAGTCTCTACCCCTCCCCTGCACCCTCATTAGCCAAAATGTCATTATCAGCTAGTCAGGACATGGCACCTGGTATTGATGCACTTGTACAGGCCAAAAGATGCCAAGTATCAGGAACAAAAACAAGTCCAGACTGGACTAATGCCTTTAAAATGCTGCCTTAGATACTGTTTGCATTGAAAAAATGCAGCTCTGTGAAGATGAATCCTGACTGTGGTGATTGAAAAAGTGTGCAGTTTAATGTTAGTCAGCAACTTCACGACAAAAAAGTATGGTGGATTTCTACTGTTCATGCAACTCCATGATTAGATTTTATATGCACATATGTGTAAATGGTTTAAAAATTCCTTTCTTTATAAATCTCGTTTAATCTTAAAGTGCATTACTGTTAATGTTCTAAGTTATGTTAATGTAATGCTATTAATGTTTTGTAAAAGGAATGTTCATTAAATTTCAACATTTTCCTCATTGTGCTTCTTTACACCCAAAAAAAGGAAAGACGTGATATTTTGGTTATTTATAGCATAGTGTGGTATCATTTGAATGGTCCGGCCCACTTGACATGTACCGAGGCCGTATGTGGCCCACAATGTGAAATGAGTTTGACACCCCTGCGCTAGACCTTAGTACAACCTCTGGAGCGTGCAGGACAAAAGATTCGTAAGTCACAAGGAGATTTATCAAGGGTCGCCGTCATTTCAAGGTCTCTCCAGCCAGAGTGTGTGTGCATTTCATGAAGGTGATACACTTAGGTCGATGGAAGAATCTGCACGGTTGAAACAGCACACTTTTTCTGCACATTGGAGGACATACCACTATTGAGTCTTACAACAAGGAAATATGCTGTAACACAATGATAAATGCCCCTGCCTCACCTTTTTTGGAATGTGTTACAGGAATCAAATTCAAAATGATTGGATATTTGCAAAAAACAATCATGTTTTTTTTTTTACATTTTACACAACTTAACAATTTCATAAAAATTGGGATTTGTAGTTTAAATCAGCTGTGGTAAGCAGAGAAAAAGTGTGTGCTCTATTAATGGCAAGGTATGTTGGGGACAGTTGCACCTAACAGAAACAGGAGCTGACTGTTTTACATACTCAGTTACTGAACCAAGGCAGAGGGAGCAAATCTGCCTCAGGGTCTACAGCAGACACAATGTGTGCTGCTCCTCTGCTGGTGACTCCGGGGTCTTGATGCCATTTCCAGGTCTTAGCGGAGTAGTAAATAAGATCATTCTGTAATTTTAAAGGTAATTTTATCCATCTTCTGTATCGTTTATCCCCACGGGGGTCACGGGCATGCTGGAGCCTATCCCAGCAGTCATTGGGCAGTAGGCGGGGGACACCCTGAATTGGTTGCCAGCCAATCGCAGGGCACACAGAGACAAACAACCATCTTAAATACATAGTATATATATATATATATATATATATGTTTATATATATAAACGTATATACTGTATATATAAGCGGCACAGTGGAGCACTGGTTAGTCCACCTCACAGATCATAGGGTTAGGGTTTTACACACACACACGCACGCACGCACGCACGCACACACACACACACACACACACACACACACACACACCGTAATTTATACGTATATAGCATAATTTCCGCACTATAGGCCGCTACTTTTTGCACAAACTTTGAAGCATATAGTCCAGTGCGGCTTATCTATGGATTTTTCATGATTTCTCTGATATTGTAACAGGGTTTGTTTTGGTAATACAGGTATTAGAAAACAGTCTGGTGTAGCTTTCTAAGAACAAAACAGGATTTTCCCCAAATTTTAGCTGATGCATCTTATATTCAAGTGGATGGATATCTCACTGAATTCTTGCCAGCAAATTTTGCTATCTCTGGGTAGATTTTCAGCACTTGAACCACAATTATGTCCTTATTACTGGTTCTAATTCTCTGCCTGTTTTCACTTCCACAGCAAACCCTTTCCCATCGGAGACAGAGTGACATTCAGTGGAAAGGACTGTGTGTGCCAGCAATGCTCTCACTCACTGGCCAAGCCAAATGAACCTATCAAAATCCACGGGCCAAGCCGTAAGTCCAGCATCTGCCTTGCTTTCTCCCTTCTGTTTGAGCTACCCGACGCAGACTCTAATTTGATGTGTCCGTAACCCCACTTTGCACATTTAGCTAATCATGTTTCTGTCAGATCATTGTGCCCACTAAGAATTATGCATTTTACCACACTCATCATTTATTTGTCACTACCGACACAAGACACTGATGTGCAGGTTCCCATACAGGGATTAAAACTAGTTGTAAATTAATCCACATTTTAATCTAGGATGTATTGGAATAGCTTTCCAGAAAATGGATTAGACTAGACTACCCTAGACTAGTCATACTCTTCTCCTAATAATTAAGCTGTCTCAAAGAAAGACTAGATCAGCAGTGGCCAACCCGCGGCTCGCGAGCCGCATGCGGCTCTTTGGCTGGTTTCATGCGGCTCTTCAGGAGATTTCGCATGACAAGCGTCAAAATGCTTGGCTGGCGCTGCCATTTATTCCCCCTAGGTGGCGGTGGTGCAGTTGAATCGGTTTGAGTTGAAAAGAAGAAGAAGAATGACGTACTGATGACAAATGCGCGCGTTTATTTGAGTTGTAAATAATTTGTTTCAAGTTCGCTCTCAAAATGGCAGGGAAAAAAAGCACAGCCAAACGAAAATATGAAGAAGAACACAGGACGTTTTTAACAGAGTGGGAGAGTTTATATTTTTTTGTTGAACGTAATGGCAAGCCATTCTGCCTTATGTCAGGCATCATTAGCGCATTTCAAAGCTTCAAATCTTCAGCGTCACTTCAGCTCAGTCCATCCTAATATCGACCAGGAATTTCCAAAAGGGACTGAACTTCGCAAGCACAGGTTGGTCACTTTGAAAAGTCAGGCAGAAAAGCAGATGCATTTTTTCCATAAATTTACAAACCACTCAGAGACCGTAACGCTTGCATCATATCAACTGGCTTGGAACATTGCACAGGCTAAAAAGCCATACAACGAAGGCGACTTCATTAAAGGGTTAGGGTTATTGAAAATTGTTATATTTCTGTTTGTGGACTTGCTTGAACTGAGAGTTTAAGTGCGTGTGAGACAGTGTACACAATGTTAACTGTTAAATAACTGTCATTATCTTGGTGTGGGACATATTCAATAAATCTGGCTGAGCAGAGGCCTGTGTGTGTCTGTCTCTCTCTGTCTGCGGGGGGTGATGTGGCTCTTTGCGGGGGGGTTGATGTGGCTCTTTGGGATGACACAGTCAAAAATGTGGCTCTTCGCCTCTGACTGGTTGGCCACCCCTGGACTAGATATTTTCCAGGTTTAAATTAAGAAGCCTGGCAAGGGGAAGATTTACTTCAGAGTAAAAGATGAAAGGGTGATACAGTGAAGCAATGGTTAGGGGTTAGATTACGGCTCCGGCCTTTCTGTGTGGAGTTTGCGTGTTCTCCCCGTGCCTCCGTGGGTTTTCACACTGTGAATTGGTTGCCAGCCAATTGCAGGGCACACATCGACAAACAAGTTAAGTCAAGTCTCTGAGTTGCCCCTCTTTTCACTCGAGATTCCAAAACATGGGACCACAAATTCACAACTACACAACTTCAAAGTTGATTATTGTCCAAATGTCCAATATCAGAACACCACTTTGGTTCAGATCGGGTGGGGGGGCTGTTCCTCCCAATCATCCCTATCTAGGTTTCACTGTCATTTTCTACATGAGCATTGAGGTCACCCAGCAGAATAATGGAGTCCTCAGAAGGAACACAGTCTACCTCATTGATGGAAAAATGTTGGAAAATTAAAACTATGACAACAAACCAAAACAGTAGTGATTTAAAGGGAATAATTTATTTGGCACGTAAAACGCTGACGAATGCTCACTGACTCTGGAGTAACAAAAGATGGTGGAGCAGGACTAAGCTAGGGCTTGCTTCATTCATGAGTACAAAATCCAAATGGCTCCCAAGATGTGTGTTCATCACTCTGTCAGAGTGTGTGATGGTGCTCAGAGAGCAACCTCTAAATGTAATCCTCTGGTTTTTTAGGCAGCCTGTTCCGCTGCAGTTCTGTGATGTGAATATGATTTATAAGAATGCAAATGCATGCTTAGAGGGCACAGGAGGTAGTATGACTATCTTTGTTTATTATATACGTAACTGTGGTACAATCAGGGGATACATTGAATTTGTAGCTGTCTTTCCATTGCCGATTTTTGTGTTTCTCGTAACAGAGTTTACATATTTTACTTTAGTTCCATTTCCCAAAAGATGTTACACATAGATAAAGCATTTAAAATGTGTATTACACACTGTTGATACAGCTGTACATAATGCCTTACAATGAGTTCTGGAAGAACTGCCATCATCACAAGAAGCAAATGTATAATGACTCAGTAGAAAACAACTTCACAATGAGAAATAAAGTCATGGCTTTGTTGAACCAGTACCGTCACCACTGAATGACAGTTTCAATATAGTATTTACCAGCAAATACACTGACGCTGCAGCAGTTTTTCACAGTCAAGTATAGTGTGTCGTGGCTGACAGTTTGCAGAGTGAAGCGGTCGCTTTGTTAGTGGGCATACTTCTCCAAGGGCCGATTGATCATGTCTAAGAAGATACTCCGAAGCCAAGTCCTTTACCTAATGGAAATAAGTAATTATTTCCCAAGTACTGTAGTGTGATACTCGGGAGCCACAAATCATGATCTAAATAGTCCTGTTAGTGATGTGAAATACAGTTGTTAATTGCTGGTGGAGATAGCATGCAGGACCTTTGGCTCATTTTCTTCTTACTTTAATCACAGTTTTACAATTGTAAGAAGAAACAGCATTAGCTCAGCTCAGCATTATACTGCATTTGCACAGCTATAGATAAGGTGGGCTTCAGCAGATTGGTAGACAAGTATACAAGGATGCCCAAGCGGGGTATGCACACACACACACACACACCAAAATTCAACATTGAAATCCGAGAGGCAACATAGGACAAGGAAAACAAATCGCATGCATGCTGTTATTTGCGGTGTACACACAGACTGAATTCTCCACTGAGTGTCCACCAGGGCTGAACAATTAATTGAAATCAAATTGAAATTAATGACATCATCCTTTTATAGCGTCACGTTCGCCCTTCACACCCTGCCACCGAATACATTTTAGCAGCACATAACCTATTTTCTTCATTTTGTTCTGCTGCTCAATTCCCACCACCTGTCTATCCCTCCTCTGTGTTGTTCTTGCTCTTTTTCTCCAGACTGTGCTGGATGTAGAGCAGAGATCAAGCAAGGTCAGTCTCTCCTGGCACTGGAGAAGCAGTGGCACGTCAGCTGCTTCAGATGTCAAACGTGCAACATGGTCCTCACCGGAGAGTACATCAGCAAGTGAGCATGCAAAGACCAACAGAAACCAATATACTGTGGAGTGAGTCTCAAAGTTGAAACCCCTTACAGTCATAAAGTCTCCAAGAATTTAATAATTAACTCTGGGCAAGTGATTTTCTATTTCTTTAACTTTCTGTGTTTTGCAACACATTCCAAAATAAGCCCACAGAATCATGGATTCACTGTTTGCTTTCCAAGTCAAGTCAAGGTATAGTATCTTTCAATCGCTTGATTGCATTTAACAGCGGTTGACTTTTTAGTGCAACCTGTCACGTAGTAAGTGTAAACAGAAGGATGCTAAAAAACTGAAATGTTTGAGATCTTCAATTGAAGTTGGATTATTATTGATTTTATATCAGTGCGACCTGTCACATAAGTGTGAGCAGAAGGATGCTAAAAAGATTAAATGTGTGAGATCTTCAACTGAAGTTGGATTATTATTGATTATTTTATTTACACACTTGTATGCCAATTAAAAGGCTATCCATAACATTGCATATACTTTGTAAGAAAGGTTTTAATTTTTTCAGGTTTTTTTTCTTTTCCCCTTGCCCTCCTCGGAGTTGAGATCAGGGAATGTCACTAATATTTGTCAACTCTGGGAATGTGACTTGGTTTTATAATGGCAACAAATCAACTCAAACGAGATACAAACAACAAGATAATTCCTGCTTTCATAATTATCTGAAAACATGTCAAAACAGCAAACCACAAAGGAATTGAAATTGACTATGATGATTCCTCTCTACTCCTTTTTCATACATGAAACTAATTACAGTTTTTTTGTGTTCTCGGTTGTAGGGATGGAGTGCCATACTGCGAGGCGGACTACCATGCCCAGTATGGGGTGAAATGTGAGGGCTGCAGCAGATACATAAGTGGAAGGGTTCTGGAGGTGAGACTCAAGAACACTTTCAGAAGTGACACAATGCTAACTGAGTTTTAGCTGGGAGGATGTGCACAGTAATTAAGAAACATTCAAATAGGAGATGACTGCGCTAACCGAGAATAATCAGCCTTATCACAATTGAGCAGTCACATTTCATCTGTTTAAGCCCCGCTGTGCTTGGGGAATGTGCGACTTACGATTAGAAAATGATAAACATTTTGACATGCTCAACCAGACTGAATAAAATCATCTGCATTCGTCAAGCATAGTCCACTCTAGGGATAAAGTGGTTTAAAAGTCGGTCATGGGGTTTTGGTGTACTATAAAAATATGTTTGACCAAAACCTGTGGTAGAGTTTCAAACTGTTTTTACTTTATAACCATTTAAAATATTCATTTTACGTTATTTAGTGCCATTACAGACACAAAACATACTGGAAGGCTGTTCTCGTGATAGTGGTAGTTTTTCCCATGACAAAAGAAAAATCACTATGCAGAAAGGTGGAATCCAGATTTAATTCAATAAAATAGTTTCTGCAACTTTTAGTCTCCCTGGTCACTATCAACATCTAATCATTTTAAGTGAATCCCATGTCCTATTCCTTTTGGTTGGATTTAATTCTCGGCTGTCTCTCTCTGTGCTTTTGTGGCTTTTCTCTTGAGACTCCAAAAACATGCAAGTCAGGTTATTTGAACACTCAATTGTGCATAGATGTGAATGTAAATGTAACTGCTGCTATCCATTCCCCTCAAAATGGCTTTCAAATGATTTGATCTGCGATTGACTGACGTCCAGTTCATGGTGTACCCTTCCTCTCGCCCAAAGTCAGCTGGGATAGGCACCAATTGCCTGTGACTATAATGAGAGTACAATAGAAAATGGCTGGATGGATTAAAGTTGCATTGTTTTCAGTGCATGTATCTATATTTTTTTTCTTTTTTTTTTCTTTTACCATGATAATACAGATATGATAATTGATACATCCGGTGATAATTGATACATTTTTACCTTGCTCCTCAGTGGATGCATATATACATGTACCCCTATAAATTTCAAACATTACACATATATGTGCTTTGTGTAGTTAGTTGTGTAGTTATGTTGTTCCAAAAAAATTTTAAACTATAAATATAGTCGTATTTGAATTCAAATATTTGGATTCAAATATTTGGATTCAAATAGCGGCTCGGTGGCGCACTGGGTAGCACATCCGCCTCACAGTTAGGAGGGTGCGGGTTCGATTCCACCTCCGGCTCTCCCTGTGTGGAGTTTGCATGTTCTCCCCGGGCCCGCGTGGGTTTTCTCCGGGCACTCCGGTTTCCCCCCACATCCCAAAAACATGCTTGGTAGGCCGATTGAGCACTCCAAATTGTCCCTAGGTGTGAGTGCGAGTGCGAACGGTTGTTTGTCTCTGTGTGCCCTGCGATTGGCTGGCAACCGGTTCAGGGTGTCCCCCGCCTACTGCCCGATGACAGCTGGGATAGGCTCCAGAATGCCCGCGACCCCCGTGGGGACTAAGCGGTACAGAAAATGGATGGATGGATGGATGGATGGATATAATATTTGAATCCATCCATGGATGGATGGATTCAAATATTATATCCATCCATCCATCCATTTTCTGTACCGCTTTGTCCCCGTGGGGGTCGCTGGCGTGCTAGAGCCTATCCCAGCAGTCATCGGACAGTAGGCGGGGGACACCCTGAACCGGTTGCCAGCCAATCGCAGGGCACACAGAGACAGGGCAATTTAGAGTGCTCAGTCGGTCTGACAAGCATGTTTTTGGGATGTGGTAGGAAACCACGTGGGCTCAGGGAGAACATGCAAACTCCACACAGGGAGGTTCGGAGGTGGAATCGAACCCGCATACATTGGAAAACTGTTTTTGTGGGTTTTTCCTTCAGCACATAAAATTATTATTATTTTTACTATTGTGCCATAAGTGCTGTATTGTTACATTATCCTTATTTTTGTCAAAATATCTCACAAACACCACATCAAAAGAGGGATGGGACTAAAGAGACAGATAGTTGATTGTTTGAAAAGTGAAAAGTTTCAAAAGACTGAATTTTGGTAGAAATCTACATAGAAAAGGGGCAGAAAGGTTACAAAAACAGAAGACCAGAGCAAATGGACTTGAAATGTTGAATGGAACATTTATGAGACTATTTGGATTGGAACTAATGAAAGAGATTAGCAGAGATTGATTAAATACCTTTGGATGGTTTTATGGCATTAGGATGTAGCGCACGCATACGCGCAGACACACACACGCACGCACGCACGCACGCATGCACACACACACACACACACACACACACACACACACACACACACACACACACACACACACACACACACACACACACACACACACACACACACTTCTTGTCCCTGAGCTCCTTTGCTCATCAGAACGTTTGGTGTAAAGTGCTTTGTGCCTCTCTTGAGTTATTTATAGACACAGAGACATGTCAGTCTTTATCTCTAAGTCCCTCCCTCTCACCCTCTGTCTAATTCCTGCTTATACTAGTATGTATGTCTCACTCAAGGAACGCTCCTGTGCACGCATATTGTTTTCACCAAGTTTGATGCTTATTATGTAGAACACATTTAACTTAATCTTATATATAGCAATATCTGATGTATCTCACTGGAGGTCATCACTGATATTCATCCGTTTACTAGATAGCTTATCCTTATCAAGGTTGTAGAAAATCGGAACATATGCCATCTAACTTCAGTCAAAGGGCAGAATACACCCTAAAATAATTTTCAGTCAATCACAGGTCACATAAAGAGACAGACAAGACTACCATTCACACTCACATTCACACTGCTAATGAGCGGGAAGTACCGTATTGGCCCGAATATAAGACGACCCTGATTATAAGACGACCCCCTCAAACTCAAGTTTGAAAAAATCCTTTTTGAATACCAAATTTAATTTTTTATGCAGAAAATGATTTCATCTGAAACAAATGATTATAACACTATATTCGAGAGAAAAAGCATGTTATTTTGCCTCATTCAAATCATGCAAAAACTGTGTATCACATCTTAATATCTGAACATTAAATATGTAAACTAAAGTGCAATCACATTTGTAAACGAATGGCTTCTGGTTTTTGAAATGTAAATAAATACTGTGATAAAACAACAAAATTGCAATAACTGCATTAACCATCAAAGTGAAGTCTAACTGTAACTGTAGTCTTGAAACAAATCTGAATAAGGAAAAACATTGCAATAAAATAATGCAAACAGCTACCACTATTGTTCGGGAGTCTGAGAACTGTTTAGGGGTTGGCTCGGATGGTTATGCTCTTTTCGCCCCCGGGTGTCGGTCAGAACACAGGAGGGAAGACGTGGTTCAGTTTTGATTGCTTTACTGAATTATTGGCAAAAAAATAATAATGAATAACCATAAATGAAATACTCTCGGCAACACACCAAACATAAGTCATGGATCGAGACAACAAAATACATTTGCTGGCGACCGTTAGTCGCCGTGCCGCTGCGTAACGGCTACTCGTACGATGCTAGGCAAACTTAAAGGAGTGCGCCGAAGCTATCAATCAAACGGCGCACACACGAAACAAATGGCGATCAGACAAACGGCACAACAGTAGACAGTAGTAACAATGAAATGTATATACTCACTTTGTGTCAAAGACGCACACGATCACAGCAACATACTCAGTCAATACCAGCAACCTTTAACTTACCGCTGCGCACAAGTGAATGGGTATAATGTCTAGACCCCGAATGTAAGACGACCCCATTTTTTCAGTCTTATTTCAATGCAAAAAACATCGTCTTCTATTCGGGCCAATACGGTACAAATCGAACCACAAGACTCTGCTGTCTGAAAGGTGAAATTGAAGTCCAAGTTTGAAGCAAAAATAAGTGTGTTTTCAAAATGCATAGCATTTAATCTCAATACTAAATTTAGAACAGCCTCTTAATGTCTCAGGCTCCAGCTGTTGTGCAAATACTGTAGCATATGACCAAAGACACTAACTCTCTGTTCTTGGAAATCAAGAGACAGAAATGCATCCTTCTTGACTTTTTCTTCAGAGTAACATGATTAACATGACATTAGACGATTTCCTGCACATCATAGAGAACATTTTTAGTGAAAGACAGCAGAAGTATCTGCAGATGCATGTATTCAAAGTTGATGATCGTATTAACAGCATGCAATAGCCTATATGACAGGGGTGGCCAACCCGCGGCTCGCGAGCCGCATGCGGCTCTTTGGCTGGTTTCATGCGGCTCTTTTACGTTCATATCAACATTTGTGTTTATTTTTCGTGCGTATTTGCTTCGCTTGAGTTCAATATGGTATTTTGGTCAAACGCGCATGCGCGTGAGGTGAAATCCCGCAAAGGAGGAGGGACAAACCCATTTGAGGAGTGTCAATTTCGCTCTCAAAATGGCAAGGGAAAAATGCACAGCTAAACGAATATATGACGATGAACACAGGGCAGAGCGATTGGTTTTGCTGGCTTTGTAATGAATGGCGACTGTGACTACGGGGGCCCATTAGGTCCAGAAAAGCTGACAAGACGCTAAGCCAGGGGTGGCCAACCCGGCCAAAATGGCAAGGAAAAAATGCACAGCTAAACGAATATATGACGATAAACACAGGACGTTTTTAACAGAGTTAAAGTTGTTTTTTGTTGAACGTAATGGCAAGCCATTCTGCCTGATATGTCGGACGTCAGCGCATTTAAAAGCTTCAAATGTTCAGCGCCACTTCAGCTCACTTCATGCCAATATCGATAAGGACTTTGCAAAAGGGACTGAATTTCGCAAGCACAAGTTTGGACACTTTGAAAAGTCAGGCAGAAGAATAGGTACAGTTTTTCAAAAAAATTACGAAGCACTCAGAGACTGTCACACTTGCATTGTTTCAACTGGCTTGGAACATTGCACGGGCTAAAAAGCCATACAATGAAGTGGAGTTCGTTAAAAAATGCCTCAGTGACGTTATTGAAATCTTGTCTCCTGAAAACGACAAACTAAAACGAATGGTCTGTCCCGCCACACATAGTAAGTGAAAAAACTTATTATGTTTTTGTTTGTGGAATTTGTTGAACTGAGAGTTTGTCTGTGTGAGACAATGCACACAATGTTCATTGTTGAAAATGTGGTTTTTGGTCTGTGGTTTTAGTACTGTAGGAGTCAATTTGTCATTATCATGTTGGTGCGTGACATAATAATGTCACACAATAAATGAAAACAACTTGAACCGTGCCATCAGGCTAGCGAAGCGAAGCCACAGTCGAAAAATTCAGGATTTTTTCCACGACGCCAATAACACCAGGAGTATGTGGCAAGGCATACGGGCGATCACGGACTACAACTTACCCTCCCCCCCGGTGGGTGAGGTTGATGCTGACTTCCTAAATGGTCTAAATAACTTCTGTGGGCGTTTTGAGGCACTAAACAGCACTCCTGCAGTTAAAACTGTTCCCCACCAGGAAGAGGAGGCCCTCTGCCTTGACTCAGCCGACGTGAGGAAGACTCTGAGAAGAGTCAACCCACGTAAGGCCCCAGGCCCCGACAACATACCTGGGCGGGTGTTCAAGGAATGTGCAGGCCAGCTGGCTGGTGTCATCACAGACATTTTTAACATCTCGCTGGACCAAGCCAAAGTGCCAGTATGCTTCAAGGCTGCCTCCATCATTCCGGTGCCGAAGAAACCTCAAATCACCTCATTGAATGACTACAGACCTGTGGCACTGACTCCCATCATGATGAAGTGCTTCGAAAGGCTGCTCAAAGAACACATCGTCTCCAGACTCCCCCCAACATTCCATCCGTTCCAGTTTGCCTACCGGCAGAACCGCTCTACTGAGGATGCCATCTCCTCCGTTCTTCACCTGAGCCTGGCTCACCTGGAGGAGAGGAACACCCACGTGCGGTTGCTGTTCCTGGACTTCAGCTCAGCGTTTAACACCATCATTCCACAACATCTGGTGGAAAAACTGGAACACCTGGGCTTCAGCACCCCCCTTCGAAACTGGCTGCTAGACTTCCTCACCAACAGACCTCAGTCAGTCCGGGTCGGACAGAACACCTCAGATGTCATCACCCTCAGCACAGGCTCCCCTCAGGGCTGCGTCCTGAGCCCCCTGCTGTTCACCCTGATGACACACGACTGCGCCCCCAGGTTCACCACCAATCACATCGTGAAGTTTGCAGACGACACAACGGTGGTGGGCCTCATCAGGGACAACAACGACCTGGACTACAGAGAGGAGGTGGAGCAGTTGGTGGGCTGGTGCAGAGAAAATAGCCTGATCCTGAATGTGGAGAAGACGAAGGAGATCATCGTCGACTTCAGGAAGAACCAGCCTCACCACGCTCCACTGATCATCAACAGCTCAGCTGTGGAGGTGGTCAGCAGCACTCAATTCCTGGGAGTCCACATCACAGACGACCTCACCTGGACTGTGAACACCACAACACTGGTCAAGAGGGCACAGAAGCGCTTGTACTTCCTGCGGAGGATGAGGAGAGCCCACCTGCCCCCACCCATCATGAGGACGTTCTACCGAAGCACCATAGAGAGCATTCTGACAAGCTGTCTCTCGGTGTGGTGTGGAGGTTGCAGCGCCTCCGATTGGAAGAACCTGAGGAGAGTGGTGAGGACAGCAGAGAGGATCATCGGGGCTCCTCTTCCCTCCATTCAGGACTTGTCATCCCAGCGCTGCGTGTCCCGAGCCCGTAATATTATCAGTGACCCATCACACCCCCACCATGGACTGTTCTCCCTGCTGCCCTCTGGGAAGAGGTTTCGCAGCATCCGCTGCAGGTCCACCAGGTTCTGCAATAGTTTTTTCCCTGCTGTCGTCAGACTGTTGAACATTCAAACGTAGCATTCCTCTGCACACTTGTAAATACTGCTTTTGTCTCCTGCACTGTTTACATACTTTATCACTGCTGCACTTTGTACTTTATACTTATCTTATTTCATATTTTTATATAGAATGTCACTTTTTAACCAGCCGCAATACCACTATATTGTTGAAAGCCGTATGCAACGAAATTTCGTTTTGTGTACACCTAGTGTTGACAAAATGACAATAAAGTTTGTCTAAGTCTAAGTCTAAATTTGGCTGAGCAGAGGTGTGTGTGTGTGCGTGTGTGTGTGTGCGTGGTTGTGTGTGTGTGTGTGGGGGGGAATGTTCATGTGTGCTCATGTGTATGATGTGGCTCTTTGCGATGACAGTAAAAAATGTGGCTCTTAGTCTCTGACTGGTTGGCCACCCCTGCTATATGAGATCTGTGTCAGTGCATTAAGATAAACAGCTCAGGTCTCTGTGGCACACACCATAGATGTTGGCAGTGTGTCTATAAAGAGCAATTCCCTGATGGCGTGTCAGAAAGGTAGAGTTGATGGTTTGGGGGCACACCTCAGACATCAACTATGTACACTGAGGCACGTGTGACGGTGAGAACTGCATTTAGGACGAGACTGAATTAAATGGAGTGGTGTTTGCATAGGTGTGTTGCCACCACGTGCATGGTGACATTTTTCTTTCCGTATCTATGACACGCATGCGCACGCACGCATACAAACATGCACAGCGCATTGTCCACATTAACTTTTGCACATTTGCTCATTTTCACGTTGCCTGACTCACTTTCTCTAATTTTGGCAGGGAGGAGAAGAGGAATGGGCTTGAATGTGATTCCAACAAACAGGCAATATTAAGATGATGTCTCATGATGTCTCAAGAACTATGAAGCCATTGTGATCATGTGTTAAACAGATGACACATCTAAAGCAGGATTGCACTGGAAAAATATTTGAAAAACAAAACAGAGTTACATTTTTTCTGCTAAATTTTTTTCTGCCAAACTAAAATCCTCATGCTGATTTCTAATTGTTGTTAGTTATTTTCTAGCACGTTGTTATGTTCTCTACATCTTAACGTACTGATTAGCTGTAGTAAGACGGTAGTTAATTATGATTGGACTCATTAACAGCTACGTGGCAACGTAGAGACTGTGCAGTGAGAGTCTGTGCAGATCCCAATAGGTAAGTAAGTCTGTGCTCATGCTAACTTTGGTGGTCGTCTTAATTAATATTTGGCTTCAAGTGTACGTAGTTTTGTGGCTTGTTTGAAAATCGCAGGCATATTTTCAGAACTGGGTAGATAAAAGATGTACTTGCTTGTTTAATTTGATACTTGATGGGTGGATGGATTCCCCCCACCCAGACACTCAACTAATTGTGTGCATTAAGGAGTCAATGAGTCTCCATAACATGCCCCCTTTGAGATGGTGTTTGTGGTTAAATGGAATGTTTGTTCTTCTCTTCTCTTTCAGGCTGGAGGGAAGCACTACCATCCAACTTGTGCCCGCTGTGCTCGCTGTAACATGATGTTCAAAGAGGGAGAGGAAATGTATCTGACAGGTGAGATGTGATGCAAAACCTATTCATCTGTCCATATTGACCTCTGTCCTTCACTCTACTTCAGGGTGCGAGGTGTGGCACCCATTATGCAAGCAAGCAGCAAGAGCAGAGCGGAGGCTCAGGGTGAGATTGAAAGGATTGAAGTTTTAATTGGTTGGGTTAAAAATGAAACTGTGGGTTTCTCAATATGTACTTTGTTTGGTTTGTTGCTACCTCACAGCACAGACGCTTGTCTGAGACCTCCATCTCTCCTCCAGGCTCTTCCATTGGTTCTCCTAATAGAGTTATTTGTGTAAGTAGCCAATTGTCTTTGCATCTTTTAGACCCCCTTGCTTTCACCAGCACATTGATATGTCTTAAATAAGAACACAAAAGCTCTAAAGGACTATACGTGAAAAGAGTGTTCTACACCAACCCGAGGGCTGTTGCTCACTCCCATGGCCTGTTCACTTTCTTTGCTCATTCATGTCACAAATTACAGTCCCTTGTTGTCGTATTGAGCAAACAGCACAAGAAACTAACTTCCCTACATGCAAGTGTGTCTTGTTATCCTTCCCATAATATCTTGTATCCATAAATGTCCATGGTTACAGTATCCCTTCAGAGTCCGAACCTGTGCCTCTGCATCTTCTCTGCACAGTAGCCAGCCACTCAGCTCACCATTTTTGTACGAGCTCTTGATGCAGCAATTGTCCATTTTCCTAAACTCATGATTATTGTATTTGTATTGGCAAAATACTAGACACAAATTTTGATCGCAGAATATTGTGGATGCTCAGACGTACAGTAAGTTTTTCATAGTATTTAGTATATTTAGGACTCAATAAAGTCACCCAAGTAGTCAGCAGTAATGACTGTTTTCCAGAAATCCATTTCTATAGTGTGTGTGTCATGGCATTCTGCATGGCGAACTGCTGAGTGTTGCTGTGTGTTGTCAGTGTGAGCAAGCGGGTCCTGCGTGCAAGTGGGGGTCTCACTCAACTCTGCTCGGCCACACTTGACTCTCATCTCCTAATCAATGACCTTTGTGGTTAAGGTGATGGATGAGGGACAAATGTAGTGTAAGCACACTTGCCTTCCATGATGTTTCCTCTCCCCCTCCCGCACTCTAGCTGTCTTTCCTCCTGAAGGTCAACAACTCCTCAAACCCTTCAGACGCATGCACACACATTGGCGTACAATTAAACAGGTGCTTGCACAGGCTTTCATGCGTCTGCTTTGAGTTCTCTGTTGCTGCATGTTCTGTTTGCCATCACTCATGGACTTCATATTTCTGGGTGGCGTTCATGTGGTTGCTGTTGTGTCTGTGTTGGTGGTTGTATGTGTGTTTGTCCTCTCTCCAGGCCAGATTGGCGAATGAGTTCCTAGATTATAAGGACCTAGCTGCCCTCCCAAAGATCAAGGCCATATATGAAGTCCAGCATCCAGACCTCATATGCTCCTCATACCAGCCCTACCAGAGATACACCTCTGATGACAGGCTAGACTTGACTTACAGCTATGGGGAGGTACAACTGCTACACACTCCAGGCCAAATGTGGCACTGGTCTGTAATTTAAAGAGAACATTTAAATTTTTCCAGATACACACACGAGGAAAAATGCTTGTGCGTTGAAAATATCTTTGCATATTGCATTTTTATTGGGGTTATATGAAATGCATGACGAAATCAAACAACTGCAACTTGCAAGATGGCCACTCAAACATGTATTCAAATATAATTCACTGTCCTGTTTATCCAGTGTCTCCAATTTGGATTTGTGTTATTTCAAATGAATACAACCCCCCCCTGATCGTAGCTCTTTATAAAGTCATCAAATTCACCCTGTTTAAAAGTATGCATCTCAGCTTGGCTACAAAATCTGATTTGTTCTGATTGATGGAAGCCTGCCAAGGGGCAGCACAACTGTACATACTTAATCTGTATTGATTATTTTGATGTGATAAGATGTTTGGACTTGAAAATAACATGTCTGCCTTCTTTGATTTTGCAGTCACTTGGGACACTTTCTCCGTATTCTCAGGTAGGCATTCCCCTTCGCACTGTTACAGGAAGACCATTTAAGATCACTCTCAACCACTTCTGTGTTTTTATTTTGTCATCTCATCTCACGTGTCAAGGACTACAACTGCCTGGACATGAAGCAGAGGCGATGCTCCAGTCCAGGTTACATTGACTCCCCAACCTACACTCGTCAAGGCATGTCACCCATTGCGCCTCGCTCGCCGCAGCACTTCGGTTACCCTGGTGAGCATTTAAAAATCGATACTCAAGTCGATGTGAATGCAAATGCGCTATATGTGTGTGTATGTATATAAAAATGTGGAATTTACTAGCTGACTTTTGAAACTGCTAAATGACTGTCATTTTTCATTTTGTGTTGGACCCTCATATTCATCAATGCTTTGGTATGATTGGCTATAGGATCCGAGAGTGGCAGGAGCTCACCATACTACGGCCAAGAGGGACGGTCCAACACACCAACCCTCATCCAGCCCCCAAAACATTTTCATGTACCTGGTAGGACTCGTCACCACTTCATCACACGAGCCACTAATCACTCGGAGGAACAACATCAGGTTCCTCGGGACTGACAGGATGTGGATAATATGTAAAAGGAGTCTTGTTATACAAAAGAGAATTCCTTTTGGTCTATCCTCTCATACAGCATACTTGACCTGATTGAATCATGCTTTGCAACCTCTCCCCGTTTCTTCATCCCATTGTTCCGATAGCAAGTCACAACCTCTAGCCTTTCCTCTTTTATGCCACTGCGTTTCAATTTCCCATCTCCTCTTTCTCTCCTCAGCCACAGGGGAGCCCAACATCTACAGGAAGCCTCCCATCTATAAGAGAACGGGTACAGTGCAGTTAGCCCCGCCTTAGCCTGCCTGTCCTCCTGTCAGTGTAGTCATGCTGTGCTTTGACAACCATGTCATTACTGATCTATCGATGTCTTTCAACAGACCTTTAGGACCAACTATGGATTAGTATTGACATTCCAGTTATTGTTATTTCAGCTACAGCAATCTAAAAACAAAACCTAGCTTGCAAACTCTAACAGCAATTTGACTTCCTTCATTTATGAGTGGTGAGACTTGACTTACGGGTAAGTTTTTGCCACAGGCCTTGGAGAAAGTCAACTCTGCTCAGCCATCATGTTCCAATGTGTGGGTAAACACAAATAACTTTTAGTATTTAATGTAAAGTATGAAATCACGATAGAGATTATTATGATTCGACCTAGACTGTTGACCACTATTTGGCAGAAATCCACTGGAAGCTGTTGTATTAGCTGCTGTATTTCAATACGTTGTCTCCTAACTCAAGCTGTTACTTTCTTACAAATTCAACTTGACCAGAATGTTCTACTAGAAATACTCACTATCAACAGCTATATTACATTAGCACAGTATTTTAGCAAGTGGCCTTGTTGTTAGTTCCGTGTTTGTGCATGTTGGCTTTCATGGTCACTTTGTGAATTTTGTCAACTTGTGTACCAACACTTCTGTCCGTAAAAATGATGCTAATTACATCACAGGCTGTAATCTGTCCTTGCACTAATCCGAATTTTCAAACCATGAAATATCTACGTAACCTAACATAAAGAAATATGATGTGAGACCAAATCCCCAAGATTTGCATGGTTTTGGATTACAAGCCCGTTATGTACTACTTAACAAACATGTTTATTTTATTTCATATCAGTCAGTGTTCTGAGAACTTGAGCCACTTATAGCCTACGGAAATATCTTGATAAAATGTCCCACAGTGTCCCACAGGGGTGCTCCAGTAACATTTCCCTTTTCTTTCTACCTCTTTTTTCTTGCATCCAATCACAATTTGTTTTCTACTACCCTCCACCTCCACATCCTGCTCATTTAACCCGGTGACCTTGCCACTGTAAGTAATCTCCCTTGTACTTGCTGTTTCACTCAGTCGGTCCATGGATTATATTCATGTCTGTCTCTCTTCTTGTTTTGGGAACTCCATGTCAGCACAGTACAGCCTACACAACTTTACTGTGAACATACTTGTGTACTTGTGAATGTGGCGTCAGGCAAGTGGAAAGTGTGTGTCCCGAAGATGACGATGCCCGTCGCTAGTGTCATGCATTGTGTGGATTGGAATTCAATGCATCATGGATCAGGGCCGGCCGGCATGGTTACTGGCCCACAGAGTGATGGGGCGATCCATCTGACATTACGCTGCATGTCAACCTCATTGACTTCCATTGACTGTGCTTTTGTGCAGAGTGGCATCAATGTGATTGCTTCACACTCATGAAATGACTGCCTGCCTCAGGCTGGGCCAGTATCGGACTCAGGTTAAAGAGGCTTATTTTCTTGCTGTTGGCTCAAACATTGATCTCCCCGAAAAATGACGTAGGGAAGTGAATGTGGCTGTGAAGGACAATTATTAACGGTTTTCTTTCCAAGAAATCTCCTCTCATCTCATGTTCCTGTGTTAAGGAATTTTCTGAAATACAAATCTAGACTAAGAGCCCAAGCAGCCAAATTCAATTTCCATTTCATTGTTTACATGTACATTTCAAGTCTCACTTTGGCAGGTACCTGATTGACATTTGAAACACAAACCTGGGTTGGATCTAAACATATGTGTGCCTGTGACTTTACGGTGTAAACAAAATTTAGAACCTAAATGTTCCCTCAGAGCTCATTGCAGCACTTTATTAAGAACTGTTTGTGCAACTCAGATTTGTTTGACCTACATATGTGGTACAACCAAGAATTCTACCAAAATCTCGATTGTCTCGTTTAAAAAGACAACTTTTGGATGTGAGCTGTTGCTTTCTTAGGTTGGCCACCATCTAAAACGGCACGCAGCTACATTTATTTTGTGTTTTACTGCTGCACCCTGTCATAAGGAGACATCTACAGGCCTTGGCAATTCACTCCTCAGGCAGGTGTGATTGTGAGAACAGATAATGCCACGTAATGCTTTTGTCACAAGTGCTGGAACTATTTTTGCAAGCCACACACGCACACACATACAAGCTGAAATTAATTTTCTGGTATGAATCGGAGCATAATTAAATTTGTAGAAATCCTATTCATCTCAGCAAAAACACTGTGACACATCTATTTTCATTCTGTTTTTATGGCTGCAGCCCCATTTCTCAGCTGGTATATGAATATTTAAAGTGGCAATAGCAGAGAAGTAAGCAAATTTCAGATGACTAATATGGGCACGGCAAACTTACTAATTCCGAGAGACTGCTATTGAAACATTTGACAGACCAGATTGTCGGGTTTGATCGGTCTATGATTAGGTACATATGTTTTTTTTATCTGCTTTCCCTTTCTCTCCCAAATGCCTCTCTTTTTCCACAGACAATCATTTGAACACAGCAACCAAAAGTAGGACCAGCGAGGATATCCTGAGATCCTCAAGCCTGTCCACCTACTCCCCTGAGTCATACCCCCAGTCCGAGTGTGACTACTACCCATACAGCAGCTCCCCCAGGGGTATGGAAGACTCCTTTCACTCCATATGGTTTACTGCCTCCTCTGGGCTCAAGTCATCAGAGTATACTTGAGTTTATTTTCACTCATAAGGCAATGTCTTGTATCTGTGTTGCCGCTCAGCCTATCGGGTACCAAGGAGAAGGTACTCAACAGGAGGAGATGAAGAGAGTTGGAGTCACAATCTTCAAAGAGTAAGAGCTTCATTATTCGCTTCCCCCTTTCCTTCAACATAGTGTCAGAAACAGCATAAATTATGCATATCTTAGGGTATGGTACCTAAACGATCCCCCTTTGTTTGTTCCTCTTGCACTACTTGGGCTCTGCACGTCAAATTTTCAGATTGGGAGTGGCATAGGAAGGATGATCCTAAAGGAGGAGATGAAAGCCAGATCTGGTTCCTATGACAACGACCCCTGGGGCAGTGCAAGGAATTCTCGTAGCGGGAGCAAGGAAACCCTCAACACTACAGGCTATGGCTCCACGGCTTACAACAACACTATCAATGGATGTAAGCAAGCACCTTGCTCCCCTCATGCACCCGCTTCCCATATGGCGCGACAGTTTCCAGAATGTACCAATATCAAGTGTCCGTCTCATCCTACCTCCAACTTTGAGGTTGTACTAAACTGTAAAATATAGGACAAGTAGATTTAGCAGGATTACACAAAAAGATGTCAATAATTTCTTTAATCTCCAATATCATTATTTGGAGCTGGGGTGTAGATACAGGTCAGGACTGAGTTTGTGGTTTACTGGAGGGGGGGGTTACTGTGATGGGAACGGGATGCTGCTGTCAACCTTGTGGCCAGTCTTCAGCAGCAGGCAGACAAATTTGTCATTGTTTGGACTGTATGACCACAGTGTTCTCTCATTGATGTAAATTCCAATATACGAAGATACTGTCGCAGAGAAATTTATCCCGTCATGTTCATCACTCACAGGCAACTGAAAACACTACCGTTGGCCCGCCTTTCCCCACAATGCATCGCACAGGAAATTAACAATCTCCCTCTCTCTTAAAAAAATAAATAAGATTCACAGAACATTTGAAGTGTGCTTGAGTAAGGACCGTTTTGAACCATAAAACAAAAGGTTACTTCAGTAAAAACAAAAATTACAGTAACCATGAGCCTTCATCTAAAGCTTTGAGAAGCATGAGTGGAGAAGCTCCCTTTTTTATCAGGCAATCTGCAAGCTGAGATTGACCAACAGACCTGTTTTATTTATTTGGCCTATAAGAGCTCGTTAACATTATTTATCTATTATTTAACACTAACACACTTTAACTTTATTCAACCTAGACTGGTGCTCACGTAGAAAAAGACCTTCATGTCTGACAAACACCACAGACCTATCCTCTCCAATAACTACAGCAGGACCTTTCCACTCTGTACTGTCAGCTTGTTTGTAGAACACTTTGTCTCCTGTTTCATACTTTTCATCTGTAGGCTAAGCTGTTTGCGTAGTGCTGTTCTTATACATACTTTCAGAACATTCTACCTCGGTGAAAGCTCTCCTGGCTCCAATTAATTCTGATATTTCCTGACCTACTTTAGTGCTCAGAGTATTTCCTTCCAAAGCAGGTACTAGTTGATCAACTAATACAGAAGAGAGATTAAGGTTTTGACCAAAAACAAGCTGGTGTGGGCTGTAACCATGCACATTGATCATACTGTTTTGGTACATCCACACCAATTTTCCTATTTCACTTTCAAGAAGATTTCTGTCAGTGTCATTTCAAGTCAAAGTCAAAGTCTGCTTTATTGTCAATTTCTTCACATGCCAAGACACACAAAGAAATCGAAATTACGTTCCCACTATCCCACGGTGACAAGACATAGTACACAATATACATACAAGTAAACAACACAAAAAAATAAATAAAATAAAATAAAAAAAACAAGAAGGCACAAACAATGAATAAATAAGAGTGATGAATAAATAATAAATAAACAAATAACATAATAAATAAGAGGAGCAAAAATGGAGGAAGTGTGCAAACAGCAGACAGTCAGAATATAGTGCAAAAGTACAGGACGCTTCGCAGAAGGGGGGAGAGAGTTCAGGATCCTAACAGCCTGGAGTATGAAGCTGTTGGTGAGTCTGGTGGTGCGGGAGCGCAGGCTCCTGTACCTCTTCCCAGAGGGCAGAAGATCAAACAAAGAGTGAGCAGGGTGACTCACATCACTCACAATCGCGGTCGCCTTGCGGGTGAGACGGGAGGTGTAAATGTCCTTCAGGGAGGGGAGTGAAGCACCAATAATCTTACCAGCCGTGTTCACTATGCGCTGCAGGGCCTTCATGTTGTATTCAGTGCAGCTACCACCCCAAACAGCGATACAACTGGAGAGGACGCTCTCAATGGTGCCACGGTAGAATGTAGTCATGATGGCCGGAGGAGCACTTGCTCGCCTGAGTTTCCGCAGGAAGTACAGACGGCGCTGAGCTTTCTTTGCCAGTGATGCGGTGTTGGTGGACCAGGAGAGCTCCTCACTGATGTGCACCCCCAGGAATCTGGTGCTGCTCACTCTCTCCACCACAGCACCGTTGATGGTCAGTGGCAGGTGCTGGGTGTGACCCTTCCGGAAGTCAACAACAATCTCCTTGGTCTTGTTGACGTTCAGCGGGAGGTTGTTGTCCCTGCACCACGTGGTCAGAAGTCTCTCTCCAATGATCCATTGCTCCACCGACTGTCTGCTGCTGTGGTCTTTTTCTCGATATTGAGGTTTTCTACCATGTCCTTTATCTCTTCATTGTTGAACTCGGTTGTCAGTGTAGATCCGTTTTGGTGCTCCATGGATACTTATCCAAGAGTGAATGAAAAACTTGACTATCTCTGATGGCCTGATTGAACCGTGTGAAGTGGTCAATGATGTGGAGGTACCATACACCAAGTTCCAGCTCATGAAGATCCATTGCCACAGTCTCATTGTACTCCTATGCCAGGAGCAACCCAACTGCTGGCTTGGATTTAGTCCGACTGTATCTTTTGTGTATTTCACAGTTTTTAATAATCTACTGTATACAGGATAGTCCTGATCAGTATTTCCAGTGCTTTGGATGAGCTTCTGCAATGTCTGCAAAGGCGTAGCCAAATTGCTTGTGTAGTTTCAGAGGAACTTAACTCTTTTTCTTGGACATATCTGCATTTACAACCAGGACATCATCATTTTTCTTGGACATGTCTACAGTTACCAGGACATCATCATTTTTACAGTTTTCTCCAAACATCTCATCTCATGTGTTGTACATCTCATTGTGTGGACAACACAATAGTGACCAGAACCGGTGATCTCAAGAGGCACCTGTTGTTTGAACATGACGACTTTATCATTCTCTATGGTTGACACAGTTCCAGCTCTTTTAAATTTTGCTCAAAAGAGGAATATCAACGGTTTAAATGTGATATTTTGTTTGCCCCTGTTGTGCTGGAATTTTCACTTTTCTATTGGAATGCACAACCTGACCGTCTCCAAATCTGAATGGTTGAGAGCCTGAGAGTCTGTATCAGTTTCTTCATTTGGCCCTTACTTAGATTCTTCACATAGTTGTCCAAGCCACCTTTGGCCACAGACAGTGCGTGTACATGCAGTTTCAATGATAACAGATCCTAAAGACTCTGTTAGAAGGATTTCTGAGTCGGATATTGTCACTTGAGTGACAGGGTTGTGTTACACTCTTCCACATTCAGTCAACTTTACTTCGTTTTTGCGCTGAGGACAGTCTTTAGCTCAGTGGTACGTGCTCTGACGTATCTGGTCCACCTATTGTACTTACTGAGTGGATTGGTGCCTAACTGTGGCTGCTGTCTGGGTGGGATTGCCCTGAGATGATAAAGCCACTGCTCCGCTTGAAATACCCTGACGGTCTTTTCCTTTGTGAAAAATGCAGCATCTTGACTTTGCTCCCGTTGTATGTTCCACTTCCTGTCTTCCCTCCAAAGATCCGTTTGAACAGACTTCATGGGTGCAAAAGTGAGCTTCGTGCACACGGTCAGAGCAAGCTGTCTGGCTTTCTCCTCCAGGCACACCGTGTCCAGAAGCTTGAACGCGAGCACCGCGTCAAGTAGCGTTATGTTTTACTTCTTCTATATCTTTGCTCAAAGTCAATGATATGGTCAGGTAGCGTCAGGTCACATTATGCTGCACTTCTTTGATATCTTTGCTCAAAGTCAATGATACTGTCCGCCATTGTCTTTAGCTACTGAGTCAAAATACGAGTAGGCTTCGTAAGCACGGTCTTTTTCTTCTCTCAAAAACACTGCATCTACTTTTGTCAGCAAAGTTTCCACACCATAGTCCTTATTCAGGACTTCTGCGGGTATTTCAAGTGCTGTCTCTCTGGCTCGAGCGCCTTGGCGAGGGCTTGCTTTTTCTTGTTCAACTCCGTAACAAGTCTCCAAATACTAACTTTATTTTTCCAGCACTCGTATGGTTGGGCTTCATCAAACTTCGGCGGTACTCTATAATTGGAAACCATCCTCTGCTACCATGTAAATTCCAATACACAAAGATATTGTCACAGAGAAATTTATTAAGCCATTTTCATCACTCACAGGCAGAAACCCAACTAAAAACACTCCCGTGGTCCCGCCTTCCCCCACAATGCATTGCACCAATTGACACTCGAGGTTCAACCAGGTGTTCACAAGTGCCAGATCGGTTGAAACTCCAGCATCATCACGGATGCAGCACATTGAGGCCAGAGCTGGGCAATCATCATTTAAGATCATCATTTAACTTCTTTTAAATAAATAATTGGGTTTTCATACAGGATCATGGCAATGACAAATAGTAAGAATAACTGATGGTGACCTGAAGTTCTAGAGAAAGCTTTAACTTTCAATATCAGCACCATACAGTTGCCATCAAGTGGCAGACTGAAAAACAAATTAACATAGTCATAACTCCCCATGTGACGCAACACACACACCACAAACCTATGGTGCGTAATTAACAAGGAAAAGAACGCCCCAATTCTTTGTAATATGTTCAGTGCTGCCCAACAAGTCGAAATACTACATTGTTTTGATGATTTTTTTTTCGTGGGATATGAATTAAACAGGCAAAATCCAACAGTTTTATATATCTCGGGGCGGCCATTTTGCTGCTTGCTGTCGACTGAAATTGACATCACAGTTGCCAGGCGTCGCATTCCAACCAATCATGGCTCACCAGTTTTCTGAAACTGAGCCATGATTGGTTTTAACCTGAGTGAGATCTGGCAACTGTGATGTCCTTTTCAGTCAACAGCAAGAGGCAAAATGGCCATCTCCTGAGATGGCTAAAAACTGGTCAATTTTACTACTTAATTTTATTCCACAAACACAATATTAATCAGAATGCCATGTTTAGGCTAGTGGAGGCCCATTCAACATAAAGAAAAATTTGGGGTTGATTCCCCTTTAAACCATGTACATTAACAGTTCATTAAAATTAATAAGTGACGAGGTGGGTGACCACACAACAAATGCTACTTCACTGGTAAAGAATTAACAACAATCACAATGTTCCAACAAATTAAAATCAATTTACAAAAAGCATGCTGGGAATTCCAACTCTTCCAACTATAGTGTTTATATAGCAGCACTCTTGGACTCATTTCTCTGTTGATGCAGGTCTGTTTTTTTATGTCACTTGAAATTAAAGTGAGAAAGGATAAGCATCCGTAATATGGTGTATCATTTCTTTAATAGAATAACTTAAAATATCTGTTTGGCGGTATGTATAAATTGATTTACAATGTGACAGAAAACGTTTTCCATATTGCCCAGCAATATTTGAATCTCTTTTTTGTAGCCCTTGACATTCACATTGTAGCTTGTCTTCATCCGCTTTCCCCTTTTCCCCACCAAAGTGCTTCTTTTCACTTGCATGCACCATCACTTTCGTCATCTCCCTTCTCGTCCTTCTCTGACTTCTTCCTCGCCCCAGACGTGGTGTTTCTACATGCTACTATTCTTCATCACTCCGCGTATTCATGCACCCATTCATGTGTATATGAAACCCACTCATTCTCCTGTGCACAGCTGGTGTTGCATAGCCTGGTTTATTTATGAGCTGTAAGATCTCTCATTAAAGCTCTTTCTCAAATGGGAGGGGACAGCACTCTGTTGGTTCACGCTCTTGATTCCTGTTTGATTCCTCTCCTTACTGGGCCTCTTTCTTCCATATCGTGCTTGTGATGCTGTGTGATCCTCCCAAGCTTTAATAATAATAAAACATTTCATTGCTGTGTAAATTTGAGTTCTTTTTTATTTGTGTAGTTAAGAAGTTCTAATGATCTTCTCATTGTTTGCCTCTCACAGCTCCCCGATCCCAATACAGCACTGATAGTGGTGAGTAGATTGGTCTGATTAGCAACATAAACACACAGCAAACTTCACATTTATTTGAATAGCAACATTTTTAAAGTATAACATTGTCACGGAAAAATGTTGCCATTTCAGATAACTCTACTGTACTGTACTACAGGCACCCTCAAATATTTGTTGCTAGTGAGCGCCGTCTTGTGGCAGCAGTTTGTCACTGATGTTATATTTCCATAACATGTCTTGTGCAGGACTGATATGTCAAACCTGGAAAAATGATATTGCACCACTGTAATACTTTTAAATGTTCATGTTTTTATTTTAGAGTTTGTTTGCAAGTCTGCCTCACTTCCCGGTTATGGACGCAATGGCATACAACGGGTGAGACACCAGTGAATCACACAAAGCATTTTCCTGAAAATATGCTAAATTTAATCCTTGTATGTGGTGCAGAGCCTTGAAAAAAAATTCAAAAAAGTAATCCCATTAGAACTGTCTCACATTTTTTTACTTTACTATCACAAACTTGAGCGTATTTTGTTTTTATGACTTGCTGAACTGACCCTGTTTTACTCCAAATCACCTGCAGCCTCAAAGTGCCGATTACTACCAGTACCAGTACGACAGTAGTAATGAACTCAACTGGGGAAGCAGAGGTATACGGAAACATCTTTTAAGCATGTGAATCTTTTTTTGAACAAGTGAATCAAGCACTATCCATTGCACTAACTTAACTATCTTTTATTTGGATTACAGCAGAATACAAGGTAAACTCTTTACACTTAATTCTATTGAGATGTTTTGAATTATTCAAATGGTAATGAAGATGAGACATCTGATTTTTAGGCCCGTTTGAATTCCCTTGCAGATTTATCCCTACGAAGCGCTTATTGTCACCACCAGAGGGAGGAACAGGCTTCCCAGAGATGTCGAGAGATCCAGACTGGAGGTAAATTGTACTCTTCCTTCTAAAAAAAGAATATATATTAGGGAAATAATAATAGAATAATAATAAGAATAAACAGTCAGCATTCGACTTTGCACTGTATCACTCAAGTGTTGCTCACCCAGATAGACAGGATAATGAAGAAATTTTACCTGAGAAAATAAAACAGGCAGTACGTGTTAAAGGGATTTTCCTTCTTTGTCCCAGCGTCACCTCTCCCCAGAGGAGTTTGTCCAAGTGTTCGGCATGAGCATCGAGGATTTCGACAGGTTGGCCTTATGGAAGAGGAACGAGCTAAAGAAACATGCCCGACTCTTTTAATCGTATGTGAATGTCCGTCAAATACTGCCATACATTTAGAGAGGAACTGATAAACTGCAGAGATTCCTGCACCGTTCACTGCCATGGCTGAGAACCTGTTCTAGAGCTCGTCAAGCAACCAACCAAATTGTGGGCACACCAGCACAGACTTGTGTGGTTCAGAGACGTATTCACACAAACAGTGCTTGTGTGATCATGTGCTGGAGTAAGATGAAAGCAATACAGACTTGGAAGTGTAGATGCCATCTTGTACTTTTCTTTATTGTGAAGGACTGAGGTAGGCATGTCTGCCCCCCCCCCCCCCCCCCCCAAAAAAAAGAGAGCTGCCCAACTTTGACACCTGAGAAGAATTTTGGCTTTGCCTTATTTGTTGTGCTTTTTACATAACCTTTAAAAGTGTGCAGCACCAGCAATCTGAATAAGTAGAATGTAGTTGAAATATAACATTTTTGTCACTTTATTCGTAAAAATGATGCATAATGATAATGAATGAGAGCTTAAATGTTTGCTTTGTGTTTTTTTTTTTGCATTATTATCACTTCTTCCCCCTGATTATGCACTCTTACTCAAAATACTGTTTCTTTATACTGACTATCAATAAGAAAGAAGCAACGGAAAGTACAGTGCTTCTAAACCTATTTGACTTACAGTAAATATGAAAAAACAGTGTGCAAATGCAGATTAGCAGTACACAATAATTAATGGTTACACCATTTAAAGTGAATGACGATGCATTTACTGTGTTTGAGAACATTTGAGTATGTGCAATACACTTCACTGATCACAAGACAAGCCACAGACACAATGTTATCTTTCTGTTTGTTTTGTAGTTCATTGCAATAAAGAGTTGTGCACAGCTGTCATCCAAACAACATCCAAAATGATTATCCAATGATTTTACAGGGGTTATGATGAGTAATTAAAAAACTGCTTTGCAACGAATTGCTCGTGTTGCTTAAAATCCAGGGTTATCAATGTTTTTCATTTGCACACTATTATTTTGGATTTTGCCATTAAAATTAAACTTATAATTCCCTATCCCTCTCTTTGTGTAGAATGTAATTTGACATTAATACAAACACATAATTACAAACACCATCTCAGCCTCAGGAATATTATTACAGCTACCAAGTTTACGTTGCTAACTGTTTAATATATGCATGAAACATTTTTGTCTTGGGTTAAGTAATTGGTTAGTTGTTTACTATTAAGTTAATTAGAAATAATGCCTGGAGCCAATCTTTGATCAACTTGCTCATTTGAGTTGACACATGCTAGGACTGAGGGGTGCACAAAGTGGTGTAGATCAAGGTTACTGTAGAAAGAAGGTCGGTACAGAATCAGTAACTGAAGCATCCACATAAGACACCTAAGTATATCTGAGTACATATTATTTTTTGACAAATTGTGAAGTGGGCGTGTTCTGCCTGACGAATCAACACAAGACACAACACGGCTTTTAGTTGACTCGTGTTGAATCAAGCGAAATATCCATCCATCCATCCATTTTCTGTACCGCTTAGTCCCCATGGGGGTCGCGGGTGTGCTGGAGCCTATCCCAGCCGTCATCGGGCAGTAGGCGGGGGACACCCTGAACCGGTTGCCACCCAATCGCAGGGCACACAGAGACAAACAACCATTTGCACTCGCACTCACACCTAGGGGCAATTTGGAGTGCTCAATCGGCATACCAAGCATGTTTTTGGGATGTGGGAGGAAACCGGAGTGCCCAGAGAAAACCCACACAGGCCCGGGGAGAACATGCAAACTCCACACAGGGAGGGCGGGAGGTGGAATCGAACCCGCACCCTCGTAACTGTGAGGCGGACGTGCTACCCAGTCCCCACCGTGCCGCCCTCAAGCGAAATATGATATTAAAATCAACCCCCACACACACACACATGCGCACACACATACACACACACACACACACACACACACACACACACACACACACACACACACACACACCACCACCACCACAAGTGAACATAAAAATAAAAGAAAAACTCTGGTGTTGAAACAGCCAACAATACATCTGTCTAACCGGCTCGTCTGTTTTCTTGGAGGAACAGAGCTGCCCCCTGCACTGCAAAACATTGTTACTGGACTCAGGGCGGCCCACCTACCCCTTCTATGTAAGCTTTGGCTTTGTGAGGTGCAGCATTCTTTGCATTTTACATGTGACGTTAAGCCTTACCCAGAGGGTGTTGTCATTTGGGGGCCCAAGGCAAACCCAGTCACGGGGCCCTTCACATCTGTGAACTGCAATGATTTTCTAATTTTACTCTTTATCACCATCTAAAAACTGTCAATCTGAGAAAAATCTCCTGAGCTAAAGTCCTAAAATCTTTTTTGCTTATTATTATCCAATAAGTAAATCATCTCGGTGCATTTACTATAATTGATAAGAAACTAGACTGCTTTATTGACACACTGTCAATGACACTGACCACAGTCCTACTGCTCCCAATAAGAGCGTTCAAGGTGAAGCTTTTGGTAGTTTTGATGAAAAACTTTCCACCCGGCATTCCACTGGTGGAACTCAGCTGCTATTCCTGGATTAAGTCCACGCGTTCAACGATGTACGTAACTATAACATTTGCCATTCCTTGGACAATGTTTAGTCCTGATAAAAAACTTCAGTAAGTATAGATTTTTTTTTTATCATCAGATGATTGTATTTACTCTAAAAGTTTCAGTACATGTCATTTTGATAGCAGTCGATTCAATGACAGGTAGACAACATGTCACTTTTTTTTTCTTCTTCTCAGTATGACCACTATTTGAATTAATAAATGAAGGGAAACTAGTAGTTCTTGAAATGGATAATGTGTGGTATCACTTTATTAAAATAAGGACCCAAATCTTTCATTCTCTGATGTTGCTAAAGCCTCGTCAATTGAACCGGTTCAGCAATACAGTATTTTTAGTTCTAAAAATAACTAAAAAAAAACAAAAACAAAAATTATTATTGCAAATAAGGATCCACAGAAAAAAGAATAAATTTAGGTCATTGTGTGAAGACTGTGGTACTCTACATTAACTACGTATATTATTCTATTTTATTCCTCGTACTTTTTGGGAGTTCTACAAATTCTAAATTTATCGACCGATTCTCACCATTCCAACTTCAACGAATTCCAAAAATGCGCCATTCAAAAAATGTATGGTTTTTCCCAAAATTAAAATGTTTTCAACCAAATATTCACCATTCATTCCCTATGGCACACACACAAATTTCCAAATTCCCATTGGAAATTTAAAACATTTAGCTCATCCAATTTACCTCGGGAAGGATTTTCAACATGCCCAAAATTCCCAGGTATCAAAAATTCTACATTTTCATCATTAAAATACCCACAGAAATTTCAACCACAAATTCACCATTCATTCCCAATGACACATTTACCATTTCATTTTTGACATCAATGTGCTGAAAAGGTGACATGTCTCCCCAGACGACTGAATGTAGCTGACTTCTCCCATAATGCTTAGCAGTTCAAGATGAAATATTTTTTCTCAATTTAATGTTCCAAAATGAAAAATGTTTGTTTTACCTTTCTTATTTTATCTTGTTTGTTAGAAACACATTGTTTTGTTAAACTTGCACTACAGCTGAAATAGGTGTGTTGATTGATGCACTCTGGTGGATGATGCCTACCAATAATTACCAGGGATTCTCTCTATCAATCGGTGACCGATCACGAATGACCGAAAGTCGTCCTAAATAGTGTGACTGAAAATTTTCACCCCCTGGAATCACATATAAAATAACTGCCATTGATATGGAATGAGATGATTTAACAGTGATTTCACTCGCAAGATGTAGTGAGCTTTGATTTTGACCTGGATGTCACTATTTCACATACAACTTAGTCAGTTTGTTAGAAAAACGAAAAACAATTATATAAATGTTAAAGTTTATATATATACTACAAAAATAAAAGTAAAAGGAAATACAAAAGTAAAAATATAAAAATAAATAGCAACTCAAATGATATATAAATAATTAATACATATAAATAAAAATAGATATATAAATGTAATTAAGTATCAATTTGGATATTTTTTATTTATTTTTTAATTTTTTAAATATACTTGTTCTTATTCTTATCTTTTATTTATTTTGGATTTTGGCAATTTTGGTCCTCCACAGGTTTGGTCCACCCATTGCCCATCCCTGAAATAGACATGCAGGTATGGACAATTTTAACATTCTAAAATATGCTTTCTTCAAAGACATCTTGAGTGCCTTTGTTTCGGTTCCTGTAGTTATAAGTATGTACTCTGAGAAGTGGAGCATCAGGTGGGTGAGGAAAAAGGAGCGGTTGTCCCCATAGAGAAACACTGCGGTGGTGAGATGTGTGTTTTGTAGCTCAGTAGCCGTGATGAATCGAGGCCATTGTCAAGCTGCATATGGAAAACATTGTGGACAAAATAGACTGTGGGATAATGGCGCATGAATGTAATATACTGCTCCTGTAAACACAATGAATTCTCGGTACCTCCACGCAAATGAGCGTTTTGCTCAAAACGATTGACAGGTCATTACTGGTGACACAAATCTGTGTAATTAGCTGTGTAATTATGCACCCTGCTGTCATTACCATGCTACTTATTTGTGACCCCATTATGGATACATTCAAGCAATGCTGCTACTGATTTTCTCCTCGAAGGAGTGGATTACATTTCCACAAAACAAAGTGCTCACGTTTGTTACAAAGTTCAATGCAGTGATTGTTCATAGTCAGATTTTGCAGCAGAGGACAAAAAACAGGAGACTTATAACTGCAACAATAGGTTATCCTGTGCTCCATATAAACTGTTTGATTTCATAAATCGCACTATTGAGTGCTGAACATTCAGAACTTTACTGTTCATTTACAACTGTGCTAGAGGTTGTAAAAAAAAAAAACTAAATCTAACAACAACAACCAGAGTATACTGAGAGTGAATCTCCTATCCAGTTTATTGTATTTGGACATGTAAAGGGCTGGGCAGTGGTGGCTTTACCTTCTTCCCAAACATCGAAAAAGTGCCCTTGAGCAAGGAACTGGACCGCCAGATGTGTTTTATTGCACCCTCATCTTCATGCCTCTATTTTTGGTGTACAGAATATACTACTTCGCAGGACAATTTTATAAAGCACCCTATAGAGCTAATTATTGGATTCCAGGTTCCTTTTTTCTTTCATAGCCATTAACAAAAATATAAAGTATCAACAGTTAAAAGCACCTTTATTATTATTATTATTATTGTTATTATTATTATTGTTGTTGTTGACAGCTGGCTACTGGCATTATACAGGGATTTTCCTGGCTCAAATTGAGGTAGCGGCGGTACCATCCTGACCATGCATGTATTCCGTAAATTCAACTGACTCACTTTCTTTTACAGGCAAGATACTTTGAGTTCCAATAAGAATATGACTAATATCATATTCAGTCATCATTTATTAAAACTACACACATACACAAATCAGGTGACAAATTGAAACTGAAATTATCCACACATCTCGCAATCAGACATAAAACATTTTAGCCTCCTATTTTCCATTATGTAGAACCTCCTCATGCACTCCTTGCAGTCCAAGGCGCCATGGTCTGGTTAAACTACTGTGTATATACTATATGTACACACATACCTTGTGGGTTTATTTGTGTGTGTATTAACCTTACTGTGTGCAACATTAGTTAAAATTTGACAGTGTAGTGACACCACTTGAATGTTTCTCAGTGAATACTTTAGTGTGAGGCAGACATAGCATTGTGGTGATCTCATCGGACTGTGTACTGAATAATATTGAATGCACTGTAGGGTCTTTGTGTGGCAGCAGGCTGACTCAAGCCCTCAGTGTCATGTTGGACATGAATTAATCACACAGAAAGAGTCGAAAAATGAGAATGGGGGGATACGCTCTTCCTAGTCAGTGACCTTTGACGTCCAACCATGGCTTGATGAGCCCATTTGTCTATTTTCAATATCTCTGTCCTTAGATGGAGCATCAAAAAAGCGTCTGGGAAATTCTGGAAAATCCCCTGTAAGTTCATTTTGAGTGCAGACAAATCTATGTTAGCTATTAAAAATTTAGATATGGCACGATATGGAGGAAGTAATGGATAAACAGGGGGCATTAAGAGTAGAAGCGGCTTTTTTGGAGTTAAGGAAGGGAACTCTGCCACTTAGCAAACAATAGAAAACTTTGTTGCTGTATATTAAAGCATTGCAAGCTCTAACATAATCATAATTTGCTGTCTAATACAGTCATTACTCAGATGGAAGGTATCAAATCAAGTCTTGGGATTGTTTCACTTTATTAATTCAAAGGTCTACGCACTGCTTCTGTTGTGTATGTCTTGGCCTCCAATGAGGGCAATGTGAGGCACGCATACAGATAGTCATGTAGATTTGATTACAAGACACAAATAACAATTTTGCCGCAAAGCTGATCGTTGGTAACAAATTTTTTGCTGAATTCTGAGTATAACTTATATGTGTTGAGGCGTCATTTGTTTGAATATTTGTTATTTAAAATGTTATACTGCAACATTGATCCGAAGGCCATTTGGTACCGGGGTGCACAGAGATCAAACAAACAAAAAAAAATCATCGGCTGCGGTGAAATGTGCATGACAGCATCCAAACAGAGACTGGCTTTTCCTTCTCTGCTTTGGTTTGCAAGTTGAAGTAGCGAACAGAAAGTTAAAGTAAGAATGTAACAATGACCGAAGATGAAGCTAAAGATGCAGCTTCAGCTATTTTGACTAGTTTGTGTGGCGTTATCTTCAAAAATGTGGATTAAATGAACTCATTTTACAAAGTATGACTTCAAAATCAGGCAAAACAACAATCTTTGTAATCATTTCAACAAGTACCACACTTTCGTGATATGAAATTTATAAAAATGCAGCCCTGTCCATGAAGCATCCACCACTTAGCCACGACCTTTCGCTGTAATGCCTACAAATAAAACTGAAACCCTTTCCATCTAAAGCAATAGTTCTGAAGAGTGGAATGTAAATGCCAGAGGCTGATTTTCAATCTTGAACTGAAACAGTCAGGTGAGGCTCAGTTGTCAATCATTTCAGATGAAAATTGTCTTTTAGCGCACAATATTCTCATGCTTCTACTCTACTCAGTGTGAGATCATTGCTCTATTTTTATGATAACCCCAAGCATCTTCCTGAGTATAATAAAAACAGTGGGAAGAACATACTTCTCCCCTTCCCTCATTAATTTGTACATCCTTCCGACTTTTCCAAACATGTTCCACATGTTTGCATCACATGCTTACCTCCTGCTTGTGCTTGCAATCTGTCGAAAAGTTGAGTAACACCCACAGCTCTCTCTACGCCCATTCATGAAGCTCCCATTCAAAAAATGACGGGAGGTACTGCACTTTACTTATGAGTGGGGATTTGTTGCTAAACAAAAAACAGCCTTACACTAATTGCTCATACTATTCTTTTGTCACTTTGTTGAATTAGAGCAGAAGAAACAAGTACATTCAGTTATATCTCGAAAAGGATCGAGGGTCACTAGAGACAGTACGGTAAAAATGGATGCACGTCAGCTGACCGGAAGAGGAAACAGAAGGCCGGAGGTGATATGTGATGTCATCAACAGAAGGAGGAAGACCATCTCCATAGGCAGCACAGAGGCCCTGCACATGCCATCTGGTGAGTCCAAATGTCTATCATATTGTTAGCAGCATAAAGAATTCCATTTAATTCACTGTTTATGACAGGGGGACTATTGAACGTAGCATGGAGATTTGTGTCTCCTTTATTGGATGTAAAGCAGATGATTAGGTCATTAGATTATTTGATATAAGAATAGTTGGAGTAAATTGAAATTGCAGTTTAAAGGCTTGGGTGGGTGGAAAGGTTTTTATTTTTTCTCCCATGCTAAAATTTCTGATATATTTAAATGGGTTGTATCCTTTTAATTTTTATTTTTTTTTTAAGAATTATTGATGTAATCCATATATTTCAAACAAGTGTGGAATTTAACAAAATGATGATGCAATGTTTTAATTACTATATAGAACCCTATTTATATTTGTTTTGTGTATTTCATTCATTCATTTTGTATTTTCACAAAAATATTTTCATCATATTTACTTCCGAGATCGCTTATCCTTTTCAGAGTTGGTGACAGACAGGCAGACAACAACCACGACTGGTTGCCAGTCAATCATAGAGAACATTCTTTTTCTTTAAATTAGATAAAACAAATTACTTTTTATATGGGGTATTCACATTTGTATAACCATTTATTTTCCTACTTTTTTGCACATTCAAACAATCACATCTACAAACATTTGCATCAGAAGCAAACCCAACCTTCTAAATGTTTTTCTTGAGAAAAGTACCAACTATAATAACAGAGTGGTAGTTATCTACTTTGCCGTGGAATGTAAACGCCAGAGGCTCTTTTGACATCTTAAAAGAGAAGTGAGATGCAAGTGTCAATCAGTTATAATTGAAATACATTGTATTGTCACTTTTCAAGCAGCAAATCTCATATATTAAAAAGCTTTCATACTATCATTCAGGTCCATTCACTCATTAAGATCATTCTTCATGAAAATAGACTTTTGGGTGGAGAAAAAAAAAAAAAACATTTCATTTGACTGCTCATTATAGTGTAAGTGAACCAAACAAGATTAGGTGTAACAGACATAAATAGGTCATTTTCAATCACCTGTTATGTAAATATCTATCAATTGCGAGGAAGTCCTTTTTTCATGCTCTGCATTTTCCTCCCACGCTAATTCCCCTTCTTATATACCTTTCACACAAAAACTGGGAATGAACACGGAAAGCATGATTCACCAACAAGAAGTCTGTCGTGAAAATATTAATATTTTGATATTTCGGGAGACTTGGGAATGTCATTGAAATCCAAGACGATAAAACACTTTTTAATTTTGAAAATGCCTTGATGCAGTGTGTGATCGGCCAGTTGTGGCTTTGGACCGCTCTAGCTACAATGCACTTCCATTTTTGAAAGATAGCATTTTTACCCCATTATTTTGTAAAACATAAATCTAATAAAAGTAACTTAATTAGATTATTGTGCATGTTTGGAGGGTCTATGAATAAAAAACATTGGGAAAAATGCTAAGTTGATGGGAGAATATTCGCAAGCCCAGACTGGACAAGAAACAATACTGTTTTTACTTCCTGGATTGAGACATGAACAAACTCTTTGTTGATTTGTGTCACTGTGAGTAGTCTATCTTTTCGACGACAGGGACGTTTTACTCAGATTAGTTAGTGTGCTCAGTTCAAGCTAAAATTGTTATTCTCAGGACCAGTAAAATAATCACAATAATGTTGGATGACTTACAAACTTTAACTGACTGATCGATTCCATAAAATGTACAACTGTAATGGCATAAAGTGAAAAATGACTAAACTCTTTACCACTGGCGAAGCTTCAAAGCTAGGATTTTTTTTTCTTGAAGGGGGTAAGGATAGCTCAAGGACACAAAGACACTGATCGTGTTAACCATTACGCACAATAGATTTTCAACAATGATTTAACAAGGTAAGAAACAGATAAACATCACTACGCGACATTTTGTTAATAATATTTCCAACGGTTTACATTTTCAAATGAACGTTTTAATCCTAGGAAATCACAATTTCTCATCACCGGTGAGCTACTTTTTCGAACGGGGCTGTGGGTCACTCATGTAGTCCTTGGGGGCGACTTCTGACCGGCAGAGAGAATGAAAGGGATAAAAACGTGTTTTAAAAATACGTTGGGTTTAAGGCAGCAGAATGTACTGTATCAGCAGTCCATGAATGCCCAGACATGTCGTCTAGCCACGAGATGAGAGCCGTCATTCTTGCGAAATGCCTGGAATCTGAAGAGTACACTGGGAGTGGACTGGTGGCACATGCTGGTGAGACAAAGCATTGTTGGCACAGCTTTTGCAATTTTAAAGAACATCTGGCAATCCAGAACCCCCCCCCCCCCATTATAGGATGCAGCGCATAAAGGATTGGTGTTCTTGTAATGTTACCTTGTCCTACTTGGGTTGTGATCTGAGTTAAGCAATCCGAACAAGACATGAAAGTAAAAAAGTAAAGTGCACTTCTGCTGTGCCTTTTCATGAAAATAAGCTTTGTTCACATCCTGCAGACCCCAGCACCAAAGTCTTGGACCTGCAGCGCTCTTTCATGTCTGATCAGGTTTGAGAATGTTTGTTTGTCCTCCATGTCCAAAGACAATAAGGAAGGAGGGGGGACTTCCAAGAAAAGCCCTGCCGTTTTCATTAGACATAGCTCTCCCAGGGAGATGCTTCTGGACTGTCAGACTTGGGTTTGGTATTGTGAGTTGCTTAGTATGACTCAAAAACATGACATTTGGTGTGCCCAGTCAGTCTTCAAGGTAAAGTGTGTTTTGTGGCCGAGTTTGCTTTTGCTGTCCCTCCTCTGGCATCCATCATCGTGTGAGTTCACAGCTTTACTCTGGGGTGCAGAGGTCACATTTAGTCACAACGTGGAGCAGTTTTAAAATACCATAACTGAGTTTATCAGGGCGTGTCTGGTATTTGTCACGTTCAACACAAATTAGGGTGATTTGTAGAAGAAATTGGAAACAGGTGAAAACCTTATACTGTATATTATTACTGATGCCTTTCGGTGAGAAATTCCCCTTGCTCTCTCCCAAGTTGTTTTTCATTTTCCATTTTGTTCTTTGCAAACTCTTTGTGTGCCTGAGCTGGCTGCCTCCCTCTCCCAGTCTGCCAAAACAAGATCAAAGGTCATTCGAGGTCCTCTGAGGCTGAAACTGTTGTAACGCTCTTGAAACAATGGATGAAAAGGACAACAGTAAGTATAGTAAAAATATGACACATTGCCAGTACGCTTTTATTTCCTCAATAAAGTCTTCCGCTCTTCTTGACACTGTGGAAGATTTAGGTGTGTATTTGTGGGATTTTGTTTATCCTGTCGGAAGGATTCCTGAAACACTTTTTACTAGCTGAAAATCACTGTTCTGGTTCAACCCAAAGGTGTGTTTATGGGGTTGAGGTCAGGGCTCTAGTTGAAGTCAAGTCAATCAGGACCAAATTTGATCCAAGCAAGCCTTTAAAAGTGCTCCGCTTTATTGATAGGGAAATTAGGACACTTGTAGGACACCTAAGTCATGAACACATTAGCAGTCCATTATTTACTGTATTTCACTAAATGCTATTGCGGCATTTGTATTTATGCCTACAAGTCCAGGGGGCAGATGAAGGTTTGGTCGACTAAACCAACATAATAGATAGGTGAATATGGTAGCTTTTATGTACTGGTTACAAGCATGATGCTAACCTGTTACATAATAATATGGTTAGTGGGTCCCTTGTTTATCACTATCCTCCGGTCCCAATAAAATGCAGTGGAATAGTTTGTTTGCGCTGAAATGACAGGTGGTTTGATACAAAAGAAAAATGTGAGTTGAGAAAATGAATGCCGTTAACTATCTTCTTCTAAATCAGGATTATTTGATTTGTTGTAGTTGTGAGGTTGTTGAAAGTTTAAATGCATCATATCCAGTTGAGGGAGTACTGTACTGTATACGGAGGACTTTGTATCTGAAATTGGCTTACAGTATTCTTCAGATGGGTGGGGAAAGTGATATAAATGGGTCTCTGTCAACCTTTTGCTGAAGTGGGGAAAAATATTCAGTGCTCAGAATGATGTCATGCACTTCTTTAATACCCAAAATATTTTCTTTCTTGAACCTTATTGGATCACGGGAGGTACATGTAATGTTGTGGCCAGTTAACACTCGTGAAAGTTTTTGACTTCTGCAGCAAATTTGATAATTGGCAAAAATGTAGGGTAAAAGTATGCGTAAAAAGTGGTCGTTGAGGTTATTTATTGTTGTGTGCTGGAGGAGGGTTTTTGACTGTCACCTTTGTGCCGATGTCAATGAAGGCGTGTTTCCTCATGTCGGAGCATGTATGTCTGCCTGAAGGCAAGAAGTAACTTTGAAAAGTTCCAACTTGCCTCCCCTTCAACAGACGAAAAACATCTCAATTCGAAATCATCACTTGGAACAGAACTTTATCTAACAAAATAAGACATATCTCGGTTCTTATGTCAAAGTGCAGATTGGGCCTGGCTACTGTACTTTAAAATAATAACACAGGCTGAGAGAAAATTGCAAATACTAATAAAACAAGTAAAAACAAATAACTGGTTGAGTCTTCATGAGTGAGAGACTATCCTGGGTGCGCACACACACACAGCAGCTCCCCTGCCCCCCAAAAGAAAAGAGAAGTGGGCAGATGGAGGGAGGGAGTGTAGAGATAACAGATCAGAGGGAGGAAGGGAGAGGAGGGACTGTGATTTCAGCAGCAGGCGGGCAAGCTGTAGCTCACCTCCACCAGCGATACCGACACAACAGCCAGGCCTTGACTCTGGAATATTTCTCACACTATCGGCTAGTTGTATGAATGAACGTCTCTGTTATCTGGGACCATGGTTGGACTCTCAGCCACTGCTGTAGAGGGTAAGCTTTGCCTAATGCTCTCTATATGCTGTATTCCAAGCTGAATAAAGGGTAAGAAATGTGGACCTTTTTGTTACAAACTATTGAGAAGCTTTTACAGTGCATGCAATGCTCTGGGGTCAACTTTGTTTTTCGTTGTAATGCAGAACTTTAATACATTCTAAGCCATAATCTGTCTTTTTTTTGTTTGTTGCGCAGGGTTTCTTGGAATTATTGTAGAAGTTGTCTTAATTATGTTCCCGCATAGATGAAATTCTTGTTAGTCATTAAAGAAAGTAAAAATCACAGTGGTCACAAAAATAACTGATGACAATGGAATTTGCCAAAATGCATAGTGAGAAGCCACAAGGGTGGTTTTTGGATTGATGAAGCAAAATTGCAGCATTTTGCCCCCCAGTCACATAAAGTCTATGTATACAGAAGTTGAAATGAGGCATAAAACACAAGGGGGGGGGGGGGGCTCTGCTAATTGTGAAACTTGGAGGAGTCTCTGAGGCTGCTTTGATTGCATCCGGCGGAATGTATCCTTAATTTGGGCAGGATGCAATGAAGTCCTAAAACAACATTCTCTTGTGAAATGAGCTGCTCAGCGTCCGAAAGGTCTGTCTCAGCCACAGGGCAAAGTTTCTTCAACAGAGAAAGAAATCGTTGAATTGTCAAACTTGTGTTTGGTGTTAAGGTTAAGGGTACAGTTTTTTTTTACTTATGCGTACTTCATTGTTTTTTTAAGGAATTCCACTGGATGACAATTTATGAGCAGTTGCTGATTTTAATAATTTATTCAGAAATCAAGAGCTAAAGCATCATCTCACTTCAATATCCTTGACACTGAGGTGCCACCAGATGGGGCCAAATCTATAATGTTATTGATTTAACTTTAGCATCAAAATGGCAAACAAGTGAGCTGATATGTTCCCACCAAATATATGAACTTTTCAATGCAATTAGAGATCTTTTCAAAATAATCAACATCGGCCCAAATTTGGCAGATTATTCTATTAGTCTCTTATAAAAGTACTTATATTCTGAATTTGAACTTGAACATGGTAAAAACTTGGTCATGTTTGCCTAAAAATGCGTGCTTCTTTTGGCCACCTTTTGTTTATGTTGTTCCACCTGTTCCACTTGGCTCCCTCCAATTTGCAGACCAGTGGACCAGAGGTATTTCTAAACTCATTTATGAATCGGGCGGACCGGGCTATTGTAAAAGGGGGAAAATCGCGAGGAGGTGGAATATGGGTCTACATCCGTGACGAATGGTGCTTATTTGTTTATTTATTATTTATTCATCACTCTTATTATTCATTGTTTGTGCCTTCTTGTTTTTATTTTGTGTTGTTTGCTTGTGTGTATGTCGTGTACTATGTCTTGTCACCGTGGGATAGTGGAAACGTAATTTCGATTTCTTTGTGTGTCTTGGCATGTGAAGAGGTTGACAATAAAGCAGACTTTGACTTTGACTTTTTGACTTTGAATAGATTTTTTTTCTTAGTTTAGTTAAATAATTTCCCATAGATTTAATGTTTTTATTTACTTATTTTTATTTGCATGTTTTTATCCCTAATTTTCTCTCTGTTTAGAAATTAAATATTGAAAGGCAAAGTATTTGTAAAACAGTCAAATGTTATATCTTTAATTCATATAGTTGTTGGAAGTGACAAGAAAAAAACAAGTTAACGTAGTTGGTATGTATTCTCAGAATTAATCTGCCAATTAATTGGTAATCGGTATATTTGTCTTTCAAATATCAGTATTGGCATCGGCCTTACAAAGTTCGTATCGATCAGGCCCCGAGTTTTTTGTAATAGACCAACACAAGAAGATCTTAACTAGTGAATGATTTAAAAAAAAAACAAGCACCTACAACCCTTACCCCCACCCCCCATCGTGTATCGAACTGTGATAAACAAGACAATAAACCCAAACAGAAAGCCAGAGTGGAGTTGGGTGTGGAGTGGGAGAGAAAACAAACTCCAGTCGAATCGGCCACTACAGGTTAGTTAAAGGCCATATCATAGAAATGTGTCTTTAAACGTGTCTTAAATGTTCTAATATCCATTGGTAGGGCATTCCAAAGCTCTGGAGCCCGAATAGAAAATGCTCTAGACCCTGCAGACATTTTCTTGGCCCTCGGTGTCGCTAAAAGACTAGCGTATTGCGAACGAAGGTTACGAGACGGAACATAAGGAACAACTAGGTCGACGAGTTATGAAGGCGCTAAGCCATGCAGTGATTTATAGGTTAATAGAAGAACCTTGAAGTCACATCTTAAATGGACCGGGAGCCAATGTAAGTTGGCTAATATTGGGGTAATGTGATCAAATTTTCTTGTCCGTGAGAGCAGCCTTGCAGCAGCATTTTGTGCTAACTGTAGACTTTTGATGCGGGACTTAGGAAGACCAGAGAATAATACATTACAGTAGTCCGGCGCGACGTGACGAACGCATGTATAATAGTTTCCGCATCACCGGTTGAGAGGATCGGACGAATCTTTGCAAAGGTGAAAAAACGCAATTCTGGTTATATTCTTAATGTGCTTTTGAAAGGAGAGCGTTTGGTCAATTATTATCCCGAGATTAGTTACATTATCGCTCTGAGTGATAGTACGGTTATCTATAGTTATAGTGCACAGGTGTCAAACTCAAGGCCCGGGGGCCAGATACGGCCCGCCACATCGTTTTATGTGGCCCGTGAAGACAAATTGTGCATCAAATTCGTGTGTCATTACTAGAATTGGAAATTGTCTTCACTTTTAATGATATCTTTTTTTTTATATTTGACCAGTTTTAACTGATTTGAAAATGAGTTATTTGTCAGTTTGTTTTGTAGCTTTTACTGTATATAATATGAGGTGCTCATACATTTAGTTGGGTTGACAAGTCATAATGGCCCTCCGAAAGAAGCTATGACTACAATGCGGCCTGCGAAAAAAATGAGTTTGACACCCCTGTGTGGTTTCCTTAAATAAGTGTTGATAACGAGTTGGACCAATTATCAACATCTCAGTTTTCTCAGTTTGTACGTACTACAGTCTATTTTCTTGCTGTCAACAGTCTCCTCACCAATCAAATTTCCTCATTGTGTCCATGATTCTCGTTCTACATTGTTTTATTAGCATTGCTTTTGTCATCAATTTTAGTTTTCCTGGCATGTGCTTGTTTATTATTATTAAAGTTGTTCTTTGGCCGTTCTATCCTCATTTTCCTACAGAGGTAACAATTCCCAACTGACAGCAGTGTGTCTCGATCCATCCTTTAGCTTCCATAACTGCAAGGTACCAGAAAGTGTTAAGTCTCCAAACACGTAACTAAACTGTGAACTGAACTAAACTGTGGTGCGTGGTGTTTGCTTGGTGTGTGCTTTAGTAATGCTGCACTATTGTGAAAGTGACTGGCGCCTTACCTCAACTAATTGGGAAACTTGGGAGAGTCTCTGTGTAACCAAATTCCTCTGTAATTAGATGGAGTATGCGCAACAATATTGTGAAACTGCTGAATGACTGAACTGTCACCTAGGACAAATGTCATTCATGCGTGTGTCTGTGTAATTGCAGTATGTGTAGGAGGTTTGTTGGGTATGTTAGCACAGGTGTTCTGTTTGCTGACGGGATTCAATTCCCAAATCAGCACCAACCTCCTCCCCCGCTTCTCTTTCCTTCATCCTTGCAGAATTGCTTTAGACAAAAAGAAAAAGTCTACGCTTGCATCTCTATTCATAGGCTGCACTTTGCAGAGTCTTACACTATCAACAAGGTGAGGAATGTGTGTGGTGTTTACCAGCAATTGTCATACAAGTGAGAGGAAGTCAATGTTTGACAGAGGCTAAAGCTTTTGAATAGCTCCAAGCATTCCTGCCGGGACAGCAAGAAGAAGAATGACTCTTCTTTTTTGGGCTAACATTACCATGCTGCCAATTTTAAGTACAAAACATCCTGTAAATATTTTAAGTGTCAAAAATGTCAGGCTGGCAAAAGATGTAGCGTTGTACACGTTTTAAATAAAAGATGTAACCCTACGGCTCACTCTGGTTTTCCTCGGGTGCTCCGAAATACAAATACACATCAGTCGCAAATTTTAATAAACATGTGCTGTTTTCAGTTGAGATTTACCATAGAGTTGTTATAGAGTTATTCAAAGAATAAAACCAATGCATGAACTCACCTCAAATGACATACCAGCCAAATCAGTGTGACTTCTGCTGTTGCCTTTGCAAGACCAGTTCAGATATGCGTTATCACGAATTTATAAATCAGGTGTGTTCAGACCTCCGCAGTGGAGGCTCTGCCGAACCCCTGAGACCAACTTACCGAACCCCTAGAGTTATAGAGGCATATGACTTTGGATTCAATGGTAATTCTTACGTTCGCTTTCTTAGGGTTTTGGTGTTCTGTGTCAATGTAGCACCTATTAGTTTACTAGATTTGATTTTGTGCTGACTTTGGTCTAAATGTTCAGTGAATGAATCACAATGTGCATAGATGTTCTTTTTTTCATTCTTTCCAAGGTTAGGGGAAGCACAATTTCAACCCAGAGCGACAATCTAAACAGCTGGAACATTTGGCAAAGAGACAGCTTTCACTAGGCCAAGTGATCCGAGTCATGAGCCTCCCAATCCCCCTTGCACAGTGAATCGCGTCATAATGAGCAAGGTCAAAGCGGCTGATCCATGCATGAATCACTTTTTCATGCCAACGTTACAGGGAGTGCAAGTGTGGTTTTAGTACAATAGAAGGAAATGCTTTTACAGGAGCAGTAAAACACACGTTACTAGCATGTAGACACAGTTCTATTTGCATTTTGACTGGAGCGTCCATGGCCCATTGTTCAACCCAAAGGAAGACCTACCTCAGGAAAGTATGCCTGTTGCTGTTCAGGGTGGGAACATCTTGCTTTCTCAAACCATTGACAAAAATACATTGCTGTTGACAACTGGCAAAAGCATTAATGATACACTCGTCAAATTTGCACATACACACACGCTGAACTTATTTATCATCCCACATAAGGGTGTGTGTTTGTGTGTGCGTGTGTGTGTGTGTGTGCGCCTGCAGGTCTTATTACCTTATGGCTGCCTTCCCAACAAAAAGTTTTCTAGCTGAGAGACTGTCCGATGGCTGACCCCAACAAGATGCATGGCTCAGCAAGTCTATTGTGACTAGACTGTGAAAATGAATCCGGTAGCAGGGAGGTATGGCTGGTGGCTGATGGTAGGGGGCTTTGAGTTATGGAGGTGCAGTAGCAGTGACTGAAGCAATTGTCAAAAAGGTGTGACGATAAAATTGCACGCAACTTTGTCGAAGGAAAGCATTCAAAACGACTCGTTGGTGGTCAGGGGTATGTAGAGGCGTTGCCTTCGGTAGCACTTGCTTGTGTCTAGCATCAAGTCAGATAACACAGGAATTCAAACAAATTGGCTCTTGCAGCAGGTTGAGTTGTGGGAATAATGAGGCATTTGCACCAGATGCTATCAGTTTTGTAGTGGCACCAACTGGCTGCAACATTAGGTACACCTGTGGAATTTTAACAAGAACATTACAAAGATGCTGAGTTTTTGATTGACAAGATTATTAAAAAAAAATCACAGTAGTCTTTGCACGATCAGGATTTTGTTAACGATCACTGCCCTAAAAATAAAAAAAAAGACCACCAATCCCATCATGTCAGGCAAATTTTCTTATAGTTGTTGCCAATTGAAAAGCATTGTGAAAAAGTAATTTGCTGAACAGATTGAGCGTAAAGTATAAAGTGTGTAAAGTCTAGCTAACAGTTGCAACTCAACACAGGTCTCTGTTTTAATGTCGTAGTTACTCAGTGGTTATGGTATGGGCGCATCAAGCTGTCACATTTTTGTTACTTTTTTTCACCTATTGGAGCAAATGAGAGTGCACTCGCGTACCTAAATATATGTCTACTTGGGATTTTGAGTGAACTAAGGCATTGATGCTACATCAGATGTGAATGATGGAGACTTGCTAAAAGGAAGGAATCTTCACCTGTATCATTACCACGCAACACTGTGTGCAAACAACATCTGTGGTCTTTTTATTAGACTTTATTCACTGGATTGAAATTTTTATGTGTTGTGTTGTCACCATGACAACCAGCCACAGTGAGGAGACACCGAAGTACAATGGAATTTAAAGGATTCAAAATAGAGATAGGTTGAAATGTAGCTCTGTTTTCCACAAGCGGGTAGCAGAGCATCTCACAGCATCATATGATGTCATCTGTGCATGCATGCCTTAACATCGCCCAACTTCAAGATAAAGATCAAGTCTACAAATGAAAAGCTTGGCTGCTGCATCATAAATGTGCTCTCTAATCTGTGATTCCTGCCATGATCTCATATCTCGGCAGACTGCCAGAGCTTTTAATTTTGCCTCATCAGTGTTTGATTAAAATTCGACTTGGTTTGCCATGTTTCCAAGATGCTGGCTAATAATCATGTTGCTTTCTTTTGGTCAGAGGATTCAACTACCGTTTTTTTTCATGTATAATGCGCCCCCATGTATAATACGCACCCTAAAAATGGCATGTCAATGCTGGAAAAAAGCCTGTACCCATGTATAATACGCACCCAAATTTTTTTATTTTTTTTTTTTAAGTCCCAATGATCGTCACACACGCATCTGGGTGTGGTGAAATTTGTCCTCTGCATTTGACCCATCCCCGTGTGATTTTGATCCATCCCCTGGGGGAGAGGGGAGCAGTGAGCAGCAGCGGCGCCGCGCTCTGGAATCATTTGGTGATCTAACCCCCCAATTCCAACCCTTAATGCTGAGTGCCAAGCAGGGAGGCAATGGGTCCCATTTTTATAGTCTTTGGTATGGTCTTAACTAGGCTGGATGTATTTTTTTTGTTGGTGTTGATTTCTCCGACTGCCCATAAAGGCACCACCGCGATCAGTTAGGTTAAAATGAAAAGAGAGGAAAGTGACGTGCGGACATGTGAAAAAGGCGGCTCTGTATGGGAGAGAAGTTGAAGAGGAATAAAAACACCCTTGGAAACCAAAACTTGCCCCTCGTCGTGACTCGGAGCCGCAACAAATGTTTCGGATTTGTGTAGGGTACATTGTGACAGCAAACGAGCAGGTGATCGAGCAAGCGTCTGATACGAGAGCATTGCGTTCTAGGGGTGTAAATCGCGGGTTTTGTCACGATACGATATCATATCGATACAAAGACCCACGATACGATATTTGCCGATATCTTAAAGCCTGCTGTGATTCATTCACGATACATCACGATATAGTGCTCCACGATCGATATTTTTTTTTTTTTTTTTAAATAAAAAATATAGAACTATATCCTGATTTATAACAATTCATAAGCAAAATCAACAAGGTACTGCAAACTCTTTATTTAGGAAATTACAAGAGTATTGTAGTATACAAAGTGCTTATTTTAACACTGAACTTTATCAAATTCCTATATTTTTTCTCATATAAGTAAAGAAAAATGAATATTCTTTCTTTTTTTGTAATACCATTAACTTTAAAGTGCATTACTGAACTATTTATTTACAATCATTTTAATTGTCCGTTGAGCCATCTTTTCTTTGGAATCCAAAGTGCTTCCAAACGAATGACTTGAAGCCCAAAGGGGAGCGGATTTCCTCATCTTCTTGGACACTAGCCATAGCACCAGCCCAGGAGCCGCGAAGTTGTCGGCTCCCCTTTCACGTGCCTGCTCTGCTCACAACACAACACGCCGCGTACTGCTCCCGGAAAGAGGAAGCAAGCAACAATGAACTGGATTTCAAAATAAAGTCGCGTCTAATGTCCGAGGTCAAACACGGCGATATAAATCGATGTTTACGTTTAGCATCGATGCCAATAAATCGTAGAGCATTATATCGATTAATCGATGTGTATCGATGAATCGTTACACCCCTATTGCGTTCGTATGGAGCGTGTTTGAAGTGAACAGCAGAGACGAAAGGAACAAGGCAAAGTGTTGTGAAATAAAATATTACCTGTAATACGTATTTTGTTATTTGCTGATTGTATGTATTAAACTATCACATTCATTGTCAGTCAAGAAGAGAAGAGGACTATTCGCATCGGATCCATAGTGCGCATGCCCAGTGATACTGCCTCCGTATGACGTCCAGTCCGCGATGGAGATTAAAAAACAAACAATATTTGACAATAACACAGGTTTCTGTTCCTGTCTTTGGTAATGTCACCCTGTCTTTTTGTTCCACGTCTTTGTCGGTCAGTCCTGTTGTTGGTTTTGTTAGAGAGTTATATTAGTTTACCAAGTCTGTGTTTTGAGTTCCTCCAATGAACCCTGGTACAAGCTGCACTTGGTCGCCCTCTTCCTTTCCACACTCCATCCGTGACAAGATTTTCTTCAAAAATTGTTGTACCATGATTTTCTTAAAAAAACAAAAGAAATTGAAAAAAAATTGTACCCATGTATAATGCGCACCCCAGATTTTAGGACAATAAATTAGTTAAATTTGCGCATTATACATGGAAAAAAACGGTACTTGTTCTGCTCCCTCCAGTTTTAGCTTTCTCTATTTTAATGAGGAATTGCTTTGCAGACATCTGTCCAGTCACTCAATTCGTGTATTGTTTAGTCTGGCTCTTCTCAGAAGAGAGAGATGTTCACAGATTGTGAGGGGTTAAGGGTTAAACAAGCAAAATATACTGTGAAGTAAAGAGAAGCAGCTTGCATGCATTGAATGCTTGTTTAGACATCTGTGCCCGACCTTTGCCCTCTGCTTATATTTAATCTCATTTCACCCTGACATTTCATCTCGATATTACAGCAATGGAGCAGTTAGTGAGTGAGCTGAGCGCACTCCTGAAGTTGCTGGATCAGGAGACTCTGAGCTCATCAACGCAGGAGAAGAAGACTTCAGTGTGGAACCTCCTGCAGCAGATACAACCATCAGGTCAATAAAAAGACACCTTGAGAGAAACCTATGCATACTTTGCAGTGTATTTAACTGAGCCTTCTTTATTCCAGTTTCGGGAACAGACTATATCTATGTGAACTCAGCAGTGTACAGGAATGGCACCAGCTTTGTGGAGTCACTCTTTGACAAGTTTGGTGCGTTTTTATTCAGTAATTTTACAGTACATAGGGCCTACTTTTGTATTTAAAGTGGAAGTCAACCCCAACATTTTCTTTACAAATATATGTTCTACATGTACTACTAACTACTCACAACCAATCATGACTCACCAGTTTTCTGTAGCTAAGTTGTGATTGGTTGTGACCTGAGACTTTTGGCAACTGCGATGTCATTATCAGTCAACAGCAAGTGGCAAAATGGCTGCCCCCTGAGATCGATAAAAATGGGTGAATTTTGCCCATTTTTATTCATATTCCACAAACGAAACATTATTCAGAACACTGTGTTTCGATTAGTTGGACTGCACAAAACATATTACAAAGATAATGTAGGGGTTGACTTCACCTCTAAGCATGAGTTGTTTTCATTTCCAGACTGTGAAGTTGGAGACCTAAAGGATGTTACGGACGATTTGAAGCTAGAAAAAGACGCACAAAGCGAGACTTTGAAACAGGTCAGTGACCTAATTTCTTGTACATCCAAATGTAAGTTTCAAATAACAACTGGGTTACTTTTCTACATGTAGGCTGTGATGTGTGACTTTCCACATCATTTAAAATCTATGCTAGTCTTTCCAGCCTTTCTTTTCCAAAACGAACTACGTGAGCAAAGATTACGATGTGTAAATGATTAAGGAGGCCTGAGGGGATAAAATACAATGTATTCCATGTTGCGGGGTTTCCCACATGTTCATCGCACGGTAAGGAGAGATTTAGGGCCTGCTCCACCCAGGGAAGCATTTCTTCTCTGTTTCTCTTTGATGAAATAGCTCCTTTGGTGGGGAACAAACAAATCGCTCATAGTTATTGATGACATTTAAGATGTACCGTATGTTTCTGTCTCATCTTTCAGGACTGTGGAGACTCCTCAGCTGTGCATTCAGCCGGCTCTCCTCCCCCTCTGCCCACAACACCTCCTCCTGAGGATTATTATGAGGAGGCAGTGCCACTCAGTCCGGGCAAGATGCCTGAATACATCATCGCTAGAGGTAAACATCTTACTTCTTGACTCAACTTGTCGCATTTGACTGTTTTCCAGTAAGCTCTCAAACATTATAAATCGATACATTTAACATATATTATTGAATATTTTTCATTTGATTTGATTTATTGAACAGATAAACACATTACACTAAAGGTGAAAAGTTTGGAAGAAAGAAAACTAAATCAATAGATATAGTTCAAAGCAGTTTATGTGGAGTTGATAATAGGCAGACTTAGTCCATTCATGTGAACCAACAGTTTTGAGTTTCAAGAAATGTGGTGTAGCAATTGTGAAATGCCTTTTTATTAATTCATCCTTTTTTTTTTCTTCAGTTCGACCTAGCCCTCCCACCTCTATAGAGGATGGATATGAAGATGCAGACAACAACTACCCAACTACTCGCATCATCTCCCATCGTAAAAACTCCTGTAAATTAATAATACATAATACCGGCATCCAAATGTAATTCAAAGAAAAAAAATAGCGTACTCTGCCTTTGTTCTCTCAGATAATGATTCTGATGCTCTGAGTAGCTCTTATGAGTCATATGAGGAAGACGAGGAAGAGAGGAGTCCCGGTGTGCAGCTGACACATCAGTGGCCCTCAGATGAGAGCTCCATGCCCCCAACCAGGGACTGTCGGATCTGTGCCTTCCTGCTACGCAAGAAACGCTTCGGCCAGTGGGCCAAACAGCTCACGGTTATACGAGAGAATCGATTACAAGTGAGTAGGGGTGTAACGATTCATCGATACACATCGATTAATCGATATAATGCTCTACGATTTATTGGCATCGATGCTAAACGTAAACATCGATTTATATCGCCGTGTTTGACCTCGGACATTAGACGCGACTTTATTTTGAAATCCAGTTCATTGTTGCTTGCTTCCTCTTTCCGGGAGCAGTACGCGGCGTGTTGTGTTGTGAGCAGAGCAGGCACGTGAAAGGGGAGCCGACAACTACGCGGCTCCTGGGCTGGTGCTATGGCTAGTGTCCAAGAAGACGAGGAAATTCGCTCCCCTTTGGGCTTCAAGTCATTCGTTTGGAAGCACTTTGGATTCCAAAGAAAAGATGGCTCAACGGACAATTAAAATGATTGTAAATAAATAGTTCAGTAATGCACTTTAAAGTTAATGGTATTACAAAAAAAGAAAGAATATTCATTTTTCTTTACTTATATGAGAAAAAATATAGGAATTTGATAAAGTTCAGTGTTAAAATAAGCACTTTGTATACTACAATACTCTTGTAATTTCCTAAATAAAGAGTTTGCAGTACCTTGTTGATTTTGCGTATGAATTGTTATAAATCAGGATATTGTTCTATATTTTTTATTTAAAAAAAAAATAAAAAAAATATCGATCGTGGAGCACTATATCGTGATGTATCGTGAATGAATCACAGCAGGCTTTAAGATATCGTCAAATATCGTATCGTGGTTCTTTGTATCGATATGATATCGTATCGTGACAAAACCCACGATTTACACCCCTACAAGTGAGCAAACGCCAGAAAAACAAGGCCGGGTGGAACATTGCGACAACTAGTACAATCCTTTACGATGCAACGCATGTGTTGAATTGAACTTGAAGAATGTGCTATTATTGTTGTGGTTGGAGTTTGCAATGTGTATTTCATTGACACATGTTCTACGTAGTATGGGCCACAGACTGTTATAATAATAACAGGATTATTGTTAAATTTGATACTTCTCAATTGCCACTGTTAGATCTAATTAGAGCTGTACCTAATGATGTGGCTGTGAGGTTCCAATATTTAAGAACATTTTACTATAATCTCTCTTATGTATCATCGGCAGTGTTATAAGAGTTCCAAGGATACATGTCCCTACGTGGACCTGCTGCTGCCCCAATGCACTGTGGTCTACGCCCCCAAGGATAGCAAACGGAAGAACCATGAACTCCGGTTCACCTTACCCAACGGAGATGCTCTGGTTCTGGCTGTGCAGAGCAAAGAGCAAGCGGAGCGATGGCTCGGGGTAACTGCAACATGACTAAATGTGTTTACTCTGATTGTCTACTCCAGTTGGCATACACTGCTTTGGCCAGCCTGAGTGTGAATACAATAATAATGTTGACCGTCAATCATATTGACAGCCCCTGGAAAAACAGGGTGGAACTTGTTTGACTTTGACAATTATCCCTGCAGGTTATCAGAGAGGTGAAGGGCCAATGCACTGGGTCGGAGGTATCCGCGTCCCCCGTCATTCTGAGGAAAATCGAACTTGACAAGGTGTGTCAAAAGGCCATGGTCACTGTCATTTACACCCACATATTATCATTCCTTTTCTGAGCTGCGGTGAGAAAAAGTCAGCAGCAAGCAGCAATTGTATTGACACCATCAATTTTCCTAATCGATTGTATGTCAAAACACAGCACTACCTGTGTTTGATTGGCAGAGCAAAGGCAAGATGTGTTATCTTAGTGATTGCTAAGACGCCAATAATAGGGCTGCGGGTGAGTCAGTGTTGGACTGAGTACTACCTCTTCAACGTTCACCGATACCACCATAAATTAAAGTCAAGGAAGGGAGGGGAGAAAAGCAGATGGAAAATACTGTGTTTGTGTTTCTCTTCTGATGTCATGTGTTCATGGTGGACAGTGAGCAAGATAAAGAATGAAAGTGAGGGAACCCAGAGATAAACATACTTTATAGAGACAGGACAAGTGGAACAGGAATTGGAGTTGTTGGTTGTGCCCATGCACAGCTCACTAACACCAGATTACTCTGGAATGCTATCTAATAACAATCTTGCTTCTAAAATAGATTTGGGTCATCGAGTAGAAAAGTGTCTCAGAAAATAAATCCATTTGTTTGGGTGCATGTGTGCTCTTTCCCAGAGGTTATCTGCAGAAAGGAACAATTCAGATTCAGATGTTGGAGTATCAACGGGGGAGAACTTCCGAGAAAATAGTGAGTATAATGTGTATGGAGCTCCTCTTTTTTGCTTTGTTTTGTTTTGTTTTCAGTTTAACAGGTTTGGCAGATGCAGCAGGCTGTGGGAATTGCCTCTTGCTGATAACTCAATAAGAATGATAAACTTCCCGGCCAAAAGGTCAATACTGGGATTTTACAAAATCTCAGATCTACTGTATCTTTACAATGTAAAGCTTGATGATATGAGAGACATTGAAGCTTTGTTTTTGAGGGTGAGGGCTCAGATGACTGCCTTTCAATGCTGCCATGACCTTGCGCTGGATATGCAATATAGAAAATGCATGGGTTCTACTTATTATTCTTTCTAACAAAGAAACCAACAAGATTGAAAACTGGACAGCAAGTTTTTGGCCAAATAGAATCGAAAAACTTTCACATTGATGTAATTTGATGTAATTAAAATTCAGCAGTAAATAAATGTCAAATTGCATACCCTTGCGTGAATGAAACATGTCCCAGTAAGTGTCATCCTAAAGATCATCAGGAAAAGGTTGCTTATTGTCACGTGACATTTTTACTGTGTGGGTGTTATTTAGAATTTAGATTTAAAAATCTCTCATCAGTGAATGTTTTCCAATCAAGTACTGTTTCCAAATGTCAAACAAAAGCATCTCCAATGCTTTGATTTTCAAAGCAGGTAAGGTGAAGCGTGGTGCCTTAGCTGCAGGTCGAAAGATCACACGTATCATCAGCTTCTCAAAGAAGAAGACTTCTCGAACAGCCTACACCGACCCTCGACAAGGTCTGTGGCTGCTTCCACGTTTCTCTTTGCGATGACTCGGAGTTCATTCGTTATTTCTGTTTGCTCAGGTTATCTGTCAGTGCTCATCAACCAAGAGTGGCAGGAGCACTGGTGCTGTGTGTGCAGAGGCTTCCTGCATTTCTACCATGACAGAGGCGACCATCAGACCTCCTTGCCTTCCCTCCCACTGCATGGCTGTGAAGTGGTGCCAGGCCTGGGACCCAAGCATCCCATTGCCTTCCGGATCTTACGAGCAAGCACCACCTTGGCTGCTCTGGAGGTGAAAATTGTTTGTTTGACTGCAGCTTTTGTTCACCTTCCAACCTACTTGAGGTTTAAAAGAAGTGGCCCCTTTCCGATTGAATATGTTCTGCTTATTTCCAGGCAGCCAACTCTGAGGACCTTGGCAGATGGCTCGGGGTTCTCTTGGCAGAAACCGGCTCCACAACAGATCCCGAGTCTCTGCATTACGACTGCGTGGACGTGGAGACCATTGCTAATATTCGCAATGCTGCTCGCCATTCCTTCCTGTGAGTGAGACAGTTTTAGTGGGTGCATTTGAGACCCTTTCACCTAAAGCAGACATCATTTCTTCTCCACTCTCTGCTACTTATGTAGATGGGTCACGTCCTCCGCAAGTAACACAGACTTCAGAACATATGACGAGGTCCCAAATGAGGATGTTCAGGTTGGTCTTGCATGCACAGAGATGAGCGCAAGTTTCCTTTGAAACAAGAATAAGCTGGAATATCATGAAAAAAAAATTTCATATCATTATTTATATTCAAAAAGTAACTACATATATAGATTATTTTTATTCAAAAGGTAAGTAACTACGAATTCGCTTCACACTAAAATGTTTCATGATTCAGATTTTCGTGTGTGTGTGTGTGTGTGTGTGTGTGTGCGTGCGTGTGTGTGTGTTTATGGGAGTGAGGACAAACAGCCTCCATAGTGGTGACAAGAAGGTCACTGCAGTTTAACAGCCTTTAAACTCCTCACATCAGTCTACTGACATGAGTTTAAACACACGCTTCTCACCGCCTCCACCCACACACACTTGGACACACCTCCGTTGTCAGAAGTCAATAAATCCAAAAGTGGGTTCACTACATTGATGAGTATGTAAACTTTTTGTTTTCACCCCTCCCTTCCCCGTGTTCTTCTACAGCAGTCTATCGAGAGCTGCCGGCAGCAGTGGGGGAATCAAGGCAAGTGGCAATCCAGTTTGTCTAGCAGGGATTCTGAAAAAAACAAATTGTTCAACTCCCTCGAACGAACAGGTTCAAGTAAGTGTTTTTTGGTCGAATTCCCGCACAAACTAACATTCATGGGTCATGGCCATGCTTCTGGCTAGTTTAAAGGATTTGAACTCAAAACAGTTTTCAACAGACCAATTTAAAAAACGTCACTTTGCTCTTTTGTGGCCTGCAAAGGCAAATAACTGGATGTTTTTGATTCCTTTTCATTTCACACCGAAACGACAAAGTATCTAAATTGTCCAACTTCATCACTGTTGTTTTGTTTTCTTTGCTCAAGATTGATGTATTTTTGACAAACTGTGTTGGTTGCACCGCTACTGTAGTAGTATGCTACACAAGATTTAGAATAAGACCAGTGGTGAAGCAGTTTTTGAGCTGGAATCTTCATATAAAATTTGTCCAGAACCTTATTTACTAAGTTATCATGTAAATGTGTCCAACATTTGTCTCATCTGACAATTCTTGCTGGCCTCATAGATGTCTTACAGATGCTATATCTTAATCATAATCCCAGATGACACTCTCTGGTGTTTACCAATCCCTTCTTTTGTCATAAAATAGAATGTCAGCTTCTATCTGGCTCAAAGTCCAGTATCCAGCATCTCCACTTTCCACTGGCCGCTCCCATGTGCGTCATTGTGTCCCTTGGCTGCTCTCCCACAAATTGAGATGAGCATTCTGGGTTTAGCAACATGATATTGGCGTTGTCCTTTCTTTCTCTCTCAGGCCTGTGCGCTGACATTGCGATACTTCAAAGAAAGACTGAGCACGCTTAGTTTGACAGCTTCAGGATGAAACACGAGATTTATTAGACGCATTAGATTCGCTGTCTTGCCTTATGACCTTTACACCAGTGTGTGTGTGTGTTCTGTATGTGTCATATGATGTCGTCATTTTAACACTGTGGTTGAAGAGGATTCCTAGGATTTTTATTTTTTTTTGCTTTGTTAGTCGTTAATGAGTCAGCAAAGATAAAACAATTCTCTTTTTTACCTCTCACCTGAAATCTCTGACATCACAGATTCTAACAACCAGTATGGAAGGTATGGGAAAACACGAGCGGAGGAGGATGCTAAGCGATACCTGAAAGCAAAAGAAGAGCTGGAAAAAGAGAAGGAGGGAATTCGGCATACCCTCTCAAACCTCCGACAGGAGAAACGAGAGCTAAAGGAACAGCTGCAAACAGCTTCTGGTAAGTAAAAAAGATCAAAAGTAAAGAAAAATCTCTTTGTTTTGGCCATCATATCCGTGCAGTTGCTCAGCTTTGCTTGAACTTGGAGGTTGATATCCTGCAAAAGCTTGCATGTCGAATGGGTCTGACCCAGCTGTCTGACCCCCTCAAACCCAGATTATTTTAGAGTGAGTGGGAACGCAATTTGCCTGCAGGGGTAAAGGAAACATCAACAACATAGCATTCCTCACTGATTTATTAATTTCCTCAAATTGAATAGCCAATGTTTTATTGTGATGGTTTCAAGCCCAGTATCAGTATAGTAATGATGTAATTGTTTTTTTTTTTACACGTAATGATTGACAATTGTATATAAATCAGTATTGCCTAGCGTGGCTTGTACACTCTAAATTATTATGGTAGTAAATCTCCTTTAGGATACACCCAATCCAACTCAACCTTAAACCTCCTTTAAAGTTGAGTTGGATTGGGTTGATTCTAAAGGAGATTTACTAGCGTAATAATTTATGATATTAAAAATAAGTCAAATTTCTTCTAAGGTCATAGCGCCCTGAAGTGTTACATTAATAAATGTTTGACAGTGCCAACCACAGCGTTAATATATGTGAGATGTTGGTATGCTTATCATTGCACCAGATTCTTTGACTAATTTACACATCTCATTTTGTGAACAGTGCTAAATTACTCAGAGGTGTGAATGTGAGTGCGAACAGTCCAGGGGCTACCCTGTCTCGCCCAAAATTCAGTTCAGCTTACCCGTGAGCCGTGACCCAAGCGAGGACAAGCCATAGTGAAAATGATTAATGCTTTAGGGTGACATTAAATGATACAATTATCCCACTTGAATGATAAAGGTTCAAATATTCGATATGATTATGTGTGTGGACAGAGAAGAGATGTGTCCTCTTGAACCAGCGCGTGTCCCAGCTGGAAGAAGCTTGTCGGGCTAAAGAAGCAGCGCAAGTGGACCTGGAACTGCGACTGTCCCAAGTCAAAGAAAACCTCAAGAAAAGCCTGGCAGGTGGAGTTCTTGGTGCCCCTGTGGAAACTGTCCCTCCCGTCAAGGTATTTAAAATGGAGGATCATTTATCTTTACCCATCCTTGTTTACAACATGTTTCTTTTCTGTAGGGGTCCAGAAAGAAGACACATAATATCTACAGTGACACCTTACCAGTAAACTGTGCTGCGGAGATGCGCAAGAGACCGCCCTCTGTGTATGCTTCATCGTCAGGAACTGTCATGCAGAAGGCAAAGGTAGCTTTCACTCCCTGGATGCACTTCTGCTTACAGTGAGCAAATGATGCAAATGATTAGATCCATATGAACTATCAAAAAACAAAAATTATGCCATTGTCAAGTGGAAGGTATTTTTCAACACTATGTCTGATGTTTAGGTTATGCGGTTCAACTTTTGTATTATTTTCTCTGTTAATGAATGTGTTGTGTAATAACTACACCACTTGCCTTCTGACTTTTTGCAGGAATGGGAATCAAAGAAAGGAAATTAAAGGCAGAACCTTCAGAAGTACTTGCAGTAAATGGAACTGATTACAGGATGTAACAGTTGCAACCTGCCAACCTGCTGAGGAGAACTTCTCAGCAGCATTCAGAAGCACAGATGCCCAACGAGTCGTTGCAATGAAAGAAAATAGCCACTAGATGGAGGTACGTCCTCTATAATGCTCTTGACCAACTTCAGCGCCTGAAAGGACTTGATTCAGAAATCCAAAGACTGTCTTTCAAATTTTCAGCTTTAAAAATGTAGAACTTAATGTGGGAAGCACAAATGAGATATTTAGAGTTTTGGAATGTCGTAAAGCGTAGTGCAATGTAAATAGAAGTTTATATTGGCTCAGGTGGTTGTGGTTTAATATGAGGAAAGGCTTGTGAATGTGATGTGGACTGATGAAATGATTGGAAGTAGATCAAGTCACAATGTGCCTTTTCATCAATTTTATGTTTTTTTTTAAAATTTTTACGGTGACTGTTTCATGTGTTTCGATCTTTGTGTATAGTTCTTTTGTTTGTGTTTTCGTAAGGCTTCGGATAGCGGAATCCTGCCATCTTTAAAAGGACACGCTTCACTAGATGTGCTCTTAGTTTAGCTTGTAAATACGTCCTACATCATTTTAGATTCATCTTAGGCCATAGATGAGCCATGCATCAAGAGATTGGATGCAAAAATGTAACTCACTCCTGTCAAAGTAGGGAAGTCTTACCTTTTTCATTTACCTGCAAAACCTGTGTTGAATTTTGCACTTTAAGATTGACCTGGGTGCAGACAGAACCTCAAAGTCATTAAATTGATTCATGCTATTTATAGCCATGACGTTTATTTTAATAAGATTACGATGCTGATCCCATTCAAGAAGATACCCAATCATTTAATGCGTTTTTCTTTCTTCAAGCAGTGTTGTCTTTCTACCTTTTTTTTAATTTTCAGATCCCTGCCTGCATATGCCACGTCATTAAAAAAAAAGTTTTAAGGATTCTTAGTCTTATTTAAATGGGAATTTGTTCCGCATTTGCTCATCCTGAAATTATAATAGCCTCAATTATCCAAACAAAACAGCACATCAGCTTGTCCTGCATCACTGTTTTATTATTCTAATGTTACATGCTGTGAAAGTAATTACAGGACATGGTCTTGTACAAACAACGTATTAAAAACAGCAGAGAAAAGGCAGTCAGATGGAACAGACATTTCTTTCGTTGTTTTCTTTTCTTTTCTTTTTATAGCTAGTTCTTTCTTGTGTGATTTTGCCAGTCAATGGATACATTGCAGGCTGGGTAGAATGTGTGATGTGATCTAAAGACGGTTTCTGATACTGGCAGCTGCTTTCAATTTGTTAGTGGTCTCTTCATCTGGTTGAAAGTTGTTTTTTTTACATATCACTTCTCAACCAAAAGCATGTGCGATCACTTCAGATCCAAGCGACTGGCCTGACATCTCCATGGGGAATGCAGAGCAGCTGCGGGGTGCTGAAATGAACTCAGCAGCAGCTTGCAAGGAGCTCTCAGTGAAAGAGATAATAAAGCCAGTAGAGAATATTGACAAAAAGGAATGCCATGGGGAAAACGGTGCGGGCATGGCGATCGATGTTGTGTGGATTTTCCACAATAAAGATGGATACTGCCTTCTTTGAAGCATTCTTCACTGATGACAGGCTGCAGCCTTGACCTTTTTTTTCCTGCTTGGGTTCACCGGTGGCCTTTGTGTCACTGTTGGACGATTGTTCTGTAGGCTCCTCGTCGGCGGAGCTTACTTTCACAGGATCCTTCGGTTGGGTGGAGCTGACGACGGGGATGGAGCCGTTTCCGCTGGACTCATTGAACTCTCTCACAAGATCCTAAGTAAAAGGACAGTTGCTCTCAGTATGGGAACATTACATGAATATATTTTTGCTGATGTTTGCACATTTGACCCACCCTGTGTAAGTCCTCTATAGTTTGGTGTTGCATGGTATAGAAGTGAGCACAGGCATACTCCAACAGAGCACCAAATATGAAGGTAAAGCAAATGCCCAGGTAGACGTCTATGGCCTTAATGAAGCAGTTGGCATTTGGTAGGGAGGTGCGAGCGCCCATCATCAGAGTCGTCATTGTCAGGACTGTAGTAACGCCTGTGAGCAGATCAGTTTCATGTAAGTGTGACTCTTTTGTTCTCTACCCTAACCAACTCTTTATTCATTAATTATGAATTAGCTCGTTATCTTCATGCATTTTCCATACAATGTTAGTGTAGCGTCCGAGCCATTCTATTTTGGAGTGCGCGTTCATATGATGCTGGTCTATTAATGTAGTTTAAACACAGCTCAATTTGGCATTTCTTACACATGCACACTGCTGTTTATTGAACTCAGCTCACATGTGACCATCTTAACTGCAACAGTTAAGTCTCTTCGGCATGTCTCCTCCGCACCCCACTCTCCAGGCATCGCTAATTGATTTGTGCTAAATCACTGGTACACTAATGTAACAGTTGTATTAAATGTGGCTTTATTGGTCATGTTGGAAGAGTGATGCACAAGGGTGCCGTAATAAAACTGTTGTTGAGTTACCGTCTCGGATGCGAGATAAGTGTAGCAACAGACAGCAACCAAATCCCACACATCCAAATAACAATATACGGTAAACAAAAGAGGATTATATCGTACTGTAGACACTTTTATATTGCACTTTGATGCTAATGCCCAACCAGAAAAATTCAGAACCAAAGTACAAAGCTTGTGTGTGATGCCATCATTCATTTGCATCATCATAAAAGATATTTAGAAGCAGAATTGTCAAGCACGGATGCAAATAATTCCTAGGAGTCAAATAACAGTGAGCTTCAAAAAAAAGAAAAGAAACACTTTTCAATTCCTGTGATTAATTTGTTACTAACCAATGCAGGTCCTGGCTGGTACAGAGGACTGGCTGATCCAGAATGAGACCCAGGAGAGAACCACCAAGAGGGTGGAGGGAACATATGTTTCCAAGATAAAGAACAAAACATTTCTGCGCAATGCAAAATGCAGCACCAGCTTGGGGTATTGTCCTGTGAACAAAGGCACACCCTTAACCCTTGTAAAATATAGCATTATTCCCAAGCGTATGTAGCAGACCTACCAGTCTCGTACACAGCCTCTGACACAGATGTGTAGTAGCTCTCCACGCTATACTGAGCCAGCCGCAGTGTGTCCAGACCCCTCACTGAATCATTCCCTCTGGTCCAGTAAAACACAACATCCTGCAGATTGTAGCCCCCTGTATACACACATAACACAACACTCTAAATTGAGTTTTGTCTACTCTGAGCCAATCACAAGCCTTTACATCGCCAGTGTCATACTTACTAGAACGATGTTTATAATGATGATGATGATATTGAGGAGGATGGTGATGACAGTGGCCATCTACACAGTGAGACAGTATGATGGATGTGAGTGAGTTGGGGTTCAGTTACTCACAGCTTTCTAGCTGCAGGGTGCACACCTGTCTGTCCATGGGGTATTTGGTCAGGTCCATGTTGCAGGCGATGGTAGCTGTGATGCTGTGGAGACAACGTATTCTGATTTTCCATACAGCTTACATGTGTTTTACATTGAGAAATGTATTTGAGGTGTATTTTCATATACACATGTAGTTTGACATTGCAAATAGATAGGTAACTTAAACCTAAAGTTATTGTCTGATAAGTAAACCAATTGACACATAGACCTCCTGGTGCCTTGCAAGGAGAGAAGACAAATGCCCCCACCCAGTTTATGGTTGCTTGAAGGTGTTAACAGTTCCTGGCTGGAGACGAAAGTAGTTGCCCCCTATTGTGACCATTCGCCTCAAGGGGAACAGAGCCCAAAGCCCAAAGAGGCATTTGCAATTAGTCAATTTGCACATTTAAGACGGACCCAAAAAGACGTCACGGGAGCAGAAGAGAGAAACACGAGGAAGGACGCTTGTGCGCGGACGCAAGGTAACGAAGAAACCTCAGCATGAGCAGGAATAAAATCTTTTTCAAACCAAGATGCATGTGCTATGAGGAGTAATTTTCCATCAGCCAGCCAGCCTTGCCAGAACGGACCCACGCCTCTCAAAAAATACACAACATACTCAAACAATAGACTACAGTGTTAAAGTTTACATGCCGTGCAAATTCTTGCAAATCAAGGATCTGTAATTAGTTTTATTTCTAAAATGCTGAGAAGTTCCATTAATTGACTTGGGCAGTTTTCAAAACAATAAAACTAATTGTGCAGTCAAAATAATTCTCTTCCACAGGGACGGGCAAATGCATGGCGGCTCGTGCCCACGTTCTGAGTGAACCCCTGATTAAAAAACTGATCAAATATATTTTTAAGGCCAGATTCTAAACATGTAAAAATACTACAGGGGACCTATTTCACCTCTTCTCATTTTTTAAAAATAGATTCTCTCAAAATGGCTTTTTTTGAGGGAGGGGGAGTGTTAGTGGTTTTTTCTTTGTGTTTTTTGAAGATTTTTCTGGGTTTACAAAATTTACACATTTTTTGTCAATGTATTTCAATGGGAATCCATCATACACAGATTTTTCATTTTTGCGAGCCGGTGCTCCCTCTCCCCCACTAATAGCCAAGTATTTTACTTTCAATTTGTAATATCACCATTCACCACTAGATGGTAGATATTGCTTCGTTGCGCATCATCTTAATAATTCTTTGCAGATTTAGAATGACACGCATGATCTTTAATCTCCAGAATTGTTGACACAACTCAACGGAGGCCTCAATTGATGCTCATGCACTGTATTATTTCAGAAGTGTCGTTAACAATTCAAGCTGCGCACATTGGGGTTATCATTGTTTTCTCTAATAGTCCCTCAAGAGAGAAGTTCAAAGTCATTGTGTGTTGAGGAACTACGTTTGCTAAGTTTGTCTCCTTAGCAGTCTGTAGCATAAAAATGATGGCAAAGCATGTCAGCCTAAGGTGAGGAGCAACCCATGTCATATACTATGTGATTACTAGACCTATGATTATAGGGAAAAATGTATGTTGATATGATTGAAAGTGAAATGTAATTGAAAATAATGTTTTTCTAGAATGAATGAACGCTGAAAAATCAAACATTTCTACATACTGACCCTTTAATGGTAAAATCAATTCTGACAAAGAAACATGCTTCTATTATTGAACCCAGGTAAAACCAGCAATCATTTTTGATTCAATATTGATCTCCTGAGTAGGGCAGCCAAATGTTTGACATCACAAATTCACCTGATTTTTGAACACCAGATCCCCTCATGCATAACGCAGCAAAATACTGTCAAACTTGAGATTGTCACCTAGTTAAAAATTATGTCTCTAAATTTAGGATTATGTTAGAAATGTATTGCAATTGCAAAGGCTTTTTTCTTTGATTTATTTTGTTCCCATTGCGCCTCGGCGTTTGTGGAATTTTTTGGGGGATGATTTATTGGGGTTTGTTTAGACAAAAAACATGGGGGTGGGGTTTAATCAATCAAGGGTTAACTCTGCCAGTTGCCCATCCCTGCTTGAGAGACTAATAACAAAGCCACCATAGGGACACCGCTTCACGTCTAGGTGGGTTTTATTTCACAGGGCCCCAACCCAGGTTATGAGAAGACCAGCATATGCCGTGGCAATGGCTCACGCTTGGCTTACGTAGTGTAGCAGGTGGCTTTACCATTATAAGCAACTGCGATTGTAATCAAAACTCACACCTCAGAAAGGGATTTCTCTTGCTAACTCACTCTGCATTTTTTTGAAAATGTACAATAGCTTCCTAACTTATGGCCTCTGTGTTTTGTATGAAGCAAACTGGAAGAATGTACCGTAGTGCATAGAGTACGGTCCCGTTGCTGAATATGCGTATGAGGCGGTTTTCCACCGTCACATCATGTAGGAAAGAGCGCTTTGAGTCAGGAATAAAGGTGTCGGGGATCCAAAGAAGTGACACCAAGCGTCCATCCACACTGACACTCTCATTCCCTGGGAACACCAGTCTGGAATCTCGCCACCGTTGGCGCAGGAAGATAGTTGCAGTGTAGTCCTGAAAAGCAATATCTTGGTGTATTAAATCAGCAATTGTTTTTTTAGTGCCTCATTCTCACAGACATATTATCCCACTCGAACAAAATAGCAGGAATAGTGTACCATATTGATTTCAGAGATGGCATCGATGCTTGCAATGTCAAGACTCATCCCGATTTCCACAGGGCCCTCTGTCAAGGAGACACAAGAGGCTTTGGCAAACAATTCATGAATAAAAGTGATCAGGCTTGGTTCTACCATTGAAATTGGGTCTAAGATAGCGGTTGTATCCTTTCATCAGTTTCTGAATGGTTGGCAGGAGCTGGGAGTCGTTCCATTCCCCCCAGTTATGGCCGGGGAACATGCAAGCACTGTGGACCACAGACAGAAATGTAAATTCAATTTCAACACTCTTTGTGACACAAATTGTGGGGTTGAGCTATCTCACCTGAGCGTGAAGGTCAGGCACATGATCAGCGGTGTAGACAGCTGGACAAACATTTTGGATCAGCAGCTAAGCAATGACAAATGTGAAAGATGGTCATTGTTCATAAATTAGTGTGCATACAGTTTTTACAAAAAAAAAAACATGAATCGGAAAATCGGTTAGATCCGTGAATCGTGTCCCACCTCATGTATCTTTCCTGATAACACACCAGATATAAATCAATTTGACGTTCCTGATGATTTGTTGTTTCCTTGAATTTCACTAACCTGGGCTTTGGATAGCTTTTACATGTTGCGTTTTAATAAACATTAGAAAACCTACAGCCGTAACCTAATGAATTGAATCAGAATACCACAGAATCAAAATGTTATATTTTAAAATTGTTACATCCATGAATTTTATTGTAATCCATGCATTGTTAAATCAAATAATCGTTTTGGTCGAGACACATTCCTTGTACACTAGATGTCATAACAGTACACTTGTGTCAGTCACAGATGCATATTGATAACCAAACCAGGCAGCATCTCGTAAAAGTGGTAATGATGCATCGATTACCTCCAAAAGTCAAAAGAAAATTAACATATGCCAAATCATACAGTCTAATTGATTAAATTTGTTTTGCTTACACCTTCACCAAATGGCAAAGGAATGAAGATTAAAACTAAAGCGAAAACTGTTCGCATATGATGCCCTCCAGCAGCTAAGGTCAACTCTCAGTGGCAAGGTAGCAAGACCGAAACAGACCTACTCTAGGCTCTAATACTGGAAGAGTATATGAGGGAAGAAAGCGTCACAAAATACCAACGCTCATGGCTGGCTAATTTACAAAAGCAGAGAAATATCCCAGAACAAGAACCAGTAATCACAACAATGGCCGATATCCAAGCAAGAGTGTCTCAGATGAAGAGCTTCCTAGCACGTGCCCATGATTCATGCCTACTGACTAAAGAAACAAACTTCTCTCTGTCAGTGCAAATGAACCAGATACTAACATCAGGCACCCACAAACAATGGCTAACCCAAGTTTGAACAGTTCTCATCATGAAAGACCCCACAAAGGGAGCAACTCCATCAAACTACTAACTACCTCACAGGTGTGGCCAGATACGGCCCGCCACATCATTTTATGTGGCCCGCGAAGACAAATTGCGCATCAAATTCGTGTGTCATTACTAGAATTGCAAATTGTCTTCACTTTTAACAATATCTTTTTTTTTTTTTTTTTAAATATTTGACCAATTTTTACTCGTCTGATTTGAAAACGAGTTATTTGTCAGTTTGTTTTGTAGCTTTTACTATATATAATATGAGGTGCTCATACATTTATTTGGGTTGACAGTTATAATGGCCCTCCGAAAGAAGCTATGACTACAATGCGGCCCGCCAAAAAAATGAGTTTGACACCCCTGAACTACCTCAATACCACAAGGAAGCTTCTTTCAGGCCTCATCGCAGACAAATGAGTAGGCATATGGATCAATACATGAGCAGAGCACAGAAACAACACCAGAGGAGCAAAACGCCAACTGGTAGCGGACAGGGAAATCACTCCAGTCAGTAAAACCAGAATCATCAACCTGTGCACTGTCTAGGTCTTGTAGGATTTCCAGATCCAGATTCACAAACTGGTGATAGCCAATCAGCTTGACATAGTGGTGGTGGATTCTGTAATCAGCAGAGAACAGCAGTCGTAATAAAAGTAGCAATACTGAATGATAGCAACATCTGGAAAAAGGAGCTTGAAAAGCTGGAGAAATACTTAGAGCTGAAGGAAGAATGAAAGAAAATGTGGAGGGAAAAGGCAACAGTGGTGCCACTCGTGACTGGGGCATTGCGCACAGTTACCACCAAGCTGGATGTATGGCTCCAGATCCTGCGCAGAACCTTCAAGCTCCGAGACCCTCCACATTGGCTTGTATTTATTTTTGTGAAAACTGCATGTGTGCGTGTCACTCGACGTGATGCACATCACGGACGCACTACAGTTAACATCAGATTTTTGTAATGTGGACGAAAACATAAAAAGGGCATGTATAATGGAAAATCTGAATAGGGCATCATGCCCTGAAGTGTGGATATTGTCTGCCTGACTGTGACATCTCGCTGAGAACTAGATGTAAACCAGCTTGCCAAAATTTCCGCGGACTGCTTTGATCCCCGCCGAGAGCTTTTAAATCTACGGTAAATTCCGTCATCACGGAATCATTGATTTCAAGAGGGACTAATTTGTGCACTTGTATCTGCTGAGATTGAAAGGCAACACATGAAATTGATTGGATGAGGCTTTGTATTTTTTTATCGTCATGCACTTTGGTCTTTACCGCTCTGCAAGAAGCATATTTTAGTGGGCCACTACTATTTGCTCAATAAAAATTACCTTTATTATGAACTTCCAAATTTGAAATCATCAATAACTTTTTAAAAGCAGGACGTAAAGCGTGGCTGTTTTAGCATGAGAGACATTTACATTTAAAATCAAGGCAATGTTTAAAAAAATTACAAATTAGTTTTTTTTTAATTGTGGCTTGACTCTTATTGATCAAATCACATTATAATTATTAGTATTTAAAGCTGCTTTACCTTTTTTTTTTAACTATAATAAGACAGATTTTTTTTTTATACTGACATAACTTACATAAAAAAACATTAAAAAAAAACATTTTAGAATAATGGATAGTTGGACCCTGGAATGGATTGTGGGGGACTTAACAAACTGTCCAGCATGCATATTGAATTTGGGATTTTTTAAAGTGATGTGATGCATCAGCCAATTTAATCATTTGATCACACAAAACTACATTTTGTCTGTCCTTTTAATATGTGGAAAACCTTCACTGCTCTACTCCCATAATTGCTCCAGAACTAGTCCTTCGTGTGTAATTAACACATAAAGCCGGCGAAGCGTCATGAATTTTAAATGATTGTTTCGTTTTCCTGTTAGCAAGTTGCACGTGACAGGGAAAGTGTCACCTGCTGATTTATGGCACCATTGCCTCATGTTTTATTCACAAAGCTAAGCCGATAACTAATTCTACATCGAAGTCATCAAGATTGTACCATTGTGTTGCAACTTATTCCCTCTTACCTCTGCCCTCTAAATGAATCTCCCTGTCACTAATTGACTTTTTTTCTCCCTCTTCATCACATCTGCAAAATAGGACTGGTTTTGGTTTCCAGCAATTTCTAAAGATATGGTCTTGTTACCAAAGGCAAAGCTGTTCTAGCTATGTATTATTCAGGCAGAGGTGTCATTCTAAATGATGTTTATGGCAAGAATGATTTCCCTTGCTAATGGCTGTTATGAGCGTTAAGACATATTAGGTGCAATTTGTTTCTCTGCAGTCAGGTAGTGTATGATGAATTTGTAATCACATTTTAATTTGACTGTTTTCATGATTTTTGTTAAGCTTTCCATTTTAGTCTTCATTTCTTTGTGTTGCTTCCCTTAATCTTTACTAATTCAAATTCATAATCATACCTGTCCGTGGATATCCACTTTGCGTCATATTTTTTTTACATTATGGCAAGAGTTGTAATTTTGACATTTGTTCTTTTTTCTCTCTCTTTTTCTTACCTTTCTCCGTGCAGCACCAAAGATCTTCAGGATTTCTTTGTCCACCTGTTCTTCTTTTGCTCTCCTTTCTTTGTTTCCTTTTCCAGTTTTGGGATGTACCCTGGCCAGTAAAAGAGATTTGTGTCTGTTGGTTATGATTGCATCCAAGTGTCAATCCACCAATGAAGCGCTCATTTGGTCCTGGTGTGCTGGTAATGTTGGTTGTTTGACTGTGTGCGCATCTCCCTGCATCTCTGCACAGCTGCCGTCATCTCCCAGCAGAGCAGTTGTTGAGCCCCCACCTTCCTCCTCACCCCTCCCTCTTTTGTACCGTGTCCCCTTCGCTCCTTGCTTCGCTCAACTCCACTCTCAAATGAGCATGAAGCTGAAGTACAAATACTACATGTCCTTTAATCCCTTTGACAGTTCCCTCTCACTCTCATCCTCACACACTCTTCTGCTCCTCTGCACCCTGACAACCACCTCCTCTTGGACTTCTGATCACATCTCATCCCGTCAAGCACGCCTCAACTCTAAATCTGTTCCTTTGCATCATTGTCTTCATGTGAATGCTTCCCTTTTAGCATTTTCATTGAAGTGCTCACAACACTAGTCTTTTACGCACAGAAATCTTCCTCCCCAGAAAATGTGTCAATTATGGACCTTTGTGTTGAGTTTACCTTGTACAAAATGCTGACCTGGAAGAAAAACGTGGATAAATCCCACCTTTACAATGGCTGTATTAAATATATATACATCTTCCCAAAGAAGGGAAGAAACCAGAAGACACTGACTTTCATTCAAAGCTAGGTGGGTTGTGGAACTCATGTTGAAGTCTGATCGTTTTTCATCATCATCTCGTCGTCAGTTCACTCTTTGCCATGTTAGTAGACAATATTGTTTTTTTACCCCCGGCTATATGGCAACTATGTTAGTGCATCCAATGTTGCTGTTTTCCACCCCCGCAGATTGATGATGTAGTCTTCATGGGATCTACCTACCTACCTACCTACCTACCTACCTACCTACCTACCTACCTACCGACCGACCGATTCATCTATCCATCAATCCGTCTATCTATCAATCTACCTTTACTGTGATGATCATGTCATACATTTGTACCTCTCGATGAATTCCTTGTTCTCCAATGGCTCAGACCATGTTTGTGTAAGAATGTTTTCACATTGGACTGAGTGTTAGTCAATGCTTCATTGGTTCCACAACCTTCATCCATCGCCAGAGTCAATATTTCTATCATTATTATTATTATTAAGAGTAAGATGTTCGTGGTTATTTGGTGCATCAACAAAGCTTTCGCAAGGTTTATTTTTAGTCAGTGCTTTTTAGTTTTCTGCTTTATATTAGCAGATTCTGTGTACTTTTGCCAAGAAAAGAGTAAATTCCTTTGGGATGAGACCCTCTTAAAGTCATTTACATAAACTGTGAATAATGAGGCGCGCTTATTTGCCTGACAATAATGTGAGAGAGGAATACTGTATATTTGCGAAATTTGAGGAATTATCTTCTGAGCAGAGATGTCAGGTAGGTAGATAAGTCACTGTTTGTGTGCGCCTGGTAGTATATTTTATCTGATTTTATTTTCTCATTTTGGCATCTTTGTCAAGAGTGTTTCATCAGCCCATAAATCAGTTGTTAGTTCATATTTTCCTCATCTTAATATGATTTGTGCCTTTCTCGTTCCGACCCGATTCCCTCATTTAGTGGATGTATGTCCCTTAGTACCATCATTTAAACATTTTAGAGCTGTATTAATGAAATAGATCCCTTCTCTAATAAGAGATGCAGTCAAAACTGAACATCCAGGCGCAATTGAAATGATGCCAAGGTGAATAGACCTGAATCGATAATCAAGTGCAGTCAGACTTTAACTTGCATGTAAAAGGAGAGACTGCACTTATAATGAGGATGTTATGTCATGCCCAGCACAGTTACAGTGCAAAGCACACGGTAACTGTGCGCATGGGTGGAGCGTTTTTTTGTTTTTTCTTCCCTCCTGGTATTTTCCCAGATGCACGTAAATAGAAACGGGCATTTGCGTCGTAGTGGGTGTGAACACAAGCAATTTGCTTCCCACCCTGTGGAAGTGGCTCATCTCATTTCCTCTAAATTCAACGCAGAACAGGCGCATAGTTTAAATCACTAGACAGGAGACTGACAAGCGCAAAGCATGTTTAGAAGAAAATGCAAGATGATCACCACTCTCGGATGCGGTCAAGTTGGTCAGGGTGGTCACAGATCACCACTGTGAAATGGGCAGAGATTGTGTCAGCCCATAGCTATGCCACTGCCTGTGGGCGATTTTAAAAACATCTTAAAGATGATAATATTAATAATGTGTCCAGTGAATTGATTTCTACAATGATCCAGAGGGTTTGGTGCATGCATTTGTTATATTTATGAATGAAATACAGTACATCCACATTCATCACACATAAGCTTGGTGTACAAAATCTGTCTGCTTGCACTTTGATCAAATTCACCAAAATCGTGTTAGACTTTATCCCGCTTTTTGCAGGCATAAAATGTAGTTCCCGTTCAGCCACAAAAATGTCAGGTGTCAAAGAAATGCCGGAATGCCAAACATGGTGCAGTCTGCGAAATAACAAAATACTAAAAGAGGTGTGCAACTGCATGGGAATCAGGATGCGTCAGTTTTTACGCCCGAGTGCACATGCCCTGCCTGCAAAAATAGAGCGCTGAATGTGTGTCTGAAGTGTATCTTAATGCACTGTTTATTTGTCTAGTGGTGTATAACAGCACTTGAAAGTGCAACCATTAACCCGTAAAAATTGATGACAAATGATACAATATAGGATCTTACCTGCTAAAAGAAGGAAAGTGGAGAATGAAATCAAGCATTTTCCAAGAGAGTTTAAGTTATTGAAACTCTGAACATTGAATGCAACAAAATATGAATGAGAAAAGAAAAAAATGCCCAAAACTGCAGCAAGTTTTACACAAATGTTATATACACAAACTATATATTTTTTTAGTCCATAAGAAGTAGTGTTCCTCAGTCCAACAATTTGCAGCGTCAAATTCACACTTTATCTTTGCATTCTCTGTCTGGATACTTTGGTCCATTTCCCATCTCACTTTGAATATTTTCTTATCCCTCCATTTCTCAGTCTCTTTCTCTTGGTGTGTGTATGTGTGTCTCGAGGATGAATTAGCAATAATGAGGTCACTGTGTTTCACATATTGCTGCCCTCGTCTTTGCATTAGCAACAGCGAATGGAAACGTTAAAGCCCACGCACTGGCCCAGTAATTTGCCGTCATGTGACAAATGCAAATGTCATTGGAGTGCACATTAAAGAAACGGGAATGACGTTCTCTTAAGTGATTGTGACGGCTACCATGTCCATAAGCAACATGTAAGGTATGATTTAATGTAGTATAGCCTTGCTCTTTACACTGAGTCGTTCCTTTTTCATTGAACAAGATAAAACTGTATCACAGCATATCATGTCAGTAGGTTTGCTGTCCTATATTCTTCGACATTTAAAGCTTTATTTTGTTAGTTGCAGTTCCTTGGTGATTTTTTCCCCCTACAATCTGTCTGGTTAATGACAGTAACATTCTTCTTTTACTGTTGCTCTTTACAACCTCATTACTACCTCCTTTCACTTCTCATTTCTATGATTTGCTTTTCAAGTGTTTGTAAAGTTGCATTACAAATAATGGCAACTTCTCCAAGGAATATATCACAACAAATAAAATATATTTAGAATCTCAAAACTGTTTAACTTGCATTTCATTCCAGATAGTAGACATATTACTAATTATTGGCATCAAGAACCAGAAAAGGTAAAAAAATGCATGAAAATATTAAATTGAAAAATGTTGATGCCAATCCTAATCCTTGATATCAATCATTTAACAAATTGCTCTCGTAAACACATTCAGGAATAATTAAACAAACTGTGTGATTGAATTCCTCAATATTTCTGCACTCTCACATACAAAGTAGTATCATTATGTGTACCTAATCAACAGGTCTCAGAAGCCAGATAGTGTGACAATAGGTCAACAGTGGATATATAAAGTCTACAAACCCATATTTGAATGTGGTGTATAAGTAATAGACATCAATCATTTCAAAATCCATTAAAAGAAATCTATATATCTATCTATATATATAGTATATATACATATATACATATATATATATATATATATATATATATATATATATATATATATATATATAGCATATATATACATATATACATATATATGTATATATATATATATATATATATATATATATATATATATATATATATATAATTACTACTAACTTCTGTTATGTTAGCCCATCTATGATGAATTCATGTAAGCATTAAGGATTGCAAAAGTACTCCTAGTGCTGCAGCAAAACATGCACAACAAATAAATTGTTTAAGCTTCAAGGGTGAACCTGAGGGCCCTAAAAGTTGTGGTTTATAGTCCAAACATTATGGTACACGGATTTACTGTTTATTTACACAGCTGCCATGTCAATGAGTCTGTCTCTTTGAAATATTGTTCATTTAAATACATGTTAATGGGTTTAACCCTACGGCAGATGACATCTAGATTTAGAGTGTTCCTCTGGCCTCTCCGCAAAGGAGCCTACGCATCACCTACCTGTTCACATAAGGCCTTGTGTGTGCGAGCTCCTGATACGAGAACAGCCCAGAAAGCCTCATGTTGGACTTAAATGTCTACAATTCAAGGAAATGGAAAAGTTTACTTTTGATAACAGAAATTCTATTTTCCCCTTCTCAAAGCTTATAGGTGTGAGATTGCTGCTTTGACTTTGAGCCAACCACTTAGGATTCAAAGGTTCTGGGGAATTGGATGTGACATTTGGGAGCTTAAGATCAGGGGATGCTTTGAGAATAATTGTCAATTTTTGTCTATGTGAAGCCCTTTGAGACTGCTTGTGATTTAGGGCTATACAAATAAACTTGACTTGACTTGACACTCCATCAGTAGTTCTGTCAGCATTGTGTTGGGATAGTTCCATGAGCAAAGCTACCTGATGAAATTCTGTAAGTGTGTTTGCAACTGGCTGGTTGTTGGGACCAGTTAGCAGCAGGTTGATGCAGCATGGAGGTAGAACGATAAACTCTACTGGAGAGATAGCTTTACTGGAACAGCTTGCACTTTCCTTTCCATTTTGGTGCCAAAAAGTACTTAACTTGCCTCAATTTCTGTTCCTCTTTCTATTAGTTTGTCAGAACTCTTTTCAAAGTTGATAAATTAGCTTAGCTTACCCACTGTGAGCTGTAGTTAATCAGAACATAAATTAACCTCACCCCCTGAATGATGACAAATGTCATAACAGTCCGTAGTTTAAATGTGCTCATTTAGTGTCTCATTAAAATCACAGCATGGATAAAGAAGAGAGTTGTTTTCCCCCCTGTTTTTTCCATTCATGTTAATGGTCCACAGGTTCACATTCAACTCACATCTCATGGAGCAGTTTCAGCATTCGCATCTAATCAAAGTGAGTGCAGTGTTCATCCCAGACTCACACTGTTCCAGTCTGCTTATATCAAGCTGCTGAAGTGTGAATCTATCAACTGGCTGGGTGACTCCCGCGGGTTCCTGCACAGCCATAACCCTGGCAACTAAGAGGCAAAAAAGTCAGTGACAAGTTTATTATCCATGGATCTGCTTTACCTCCTCTTTGACCTCTATCAGATTTTTCATAAAATTAGTTTTCTGACGCATTGTTTCAACATCTCTTCTCCACCCGCCTCTAGCCAGGACAAGTCGTGTCACTTTCTCCTCTCTGCTTGAAATTCAGATGAGCAGAGTGTCAAGAGTGGTTATTGTCTAGAGCAGCTCATTCAGTCCATAGGATGGAAGTGAGAACAGAGAATATGTTACGGTGTCATTCTACTAGGGAGGAAACTAATGGCCACTGGTACCGTAACTGACATTTCTATCGTATTTGAGAATTCTAACAGTTGTTGCTAAAAAAAAAAAAAAAGTGAGGAATGTGACCAAAAAGCTGTTATGTAAAATATTTATTTCAAGTTTATTATGGTCAGTCTTTTATCCTACATATAGTCAGTGAAAAAAAAAGGAAAAAAAAGATATAGTGAACATTTCTTTTGCCATGTGAATGATGTATATTTAGGAGACATGCTGGTACAAACATTCAAGTATTTTTTCAAATCCATGCAGAGAGCCTTACTGGGGAAAAAAAATTAATTATAAGCAAAATTTGTGTACTTTTGCAAGAATAAATCGCAATATTATGGGATGGGGTGGTTATTGCACCGTAATCCATCCATCCATTATCTATACTGCTTGTCCCCACGGGGGTCGCCGGCGTGCTGGAGCCTATCCCAGCAGTCATCGGGCAGTAGGCGGGGGACACCCTGAACTGGTTGCCAGCCAATCACAGGGCACACAGAGACGAACAACCACTCGCACTCACACCAAGAGGAAATTTGGAGTGCTCAATCGGCTTACCAAGCATCTTTTTGGGATGTGGGAGGAAACCGGAGTGCCCGGAGAAATCCCACGCGGGCCCGGGGAGAACATGCAAACTCTGCACAGGGAGGGCCGGAGGTGGAATCGAACCTGCACCCTCCTAACTGTGAGGCGGTCATGCTAACCAGTACACCACCGAGCCGCCCTGCACCATAATCGTGTGCTTATTTTTTTTTCTGTGGTTTCCCAAGACTTTTCCTCACTTGCTTACACCTGTTCAAAAACCTCAAATGTTTTGTGTCGTTTTGTTAAAATACCTCTCAGGTTTTGATTTGTTGCAAAAAAGCACAATAAAAAAAAAGAAAAAAATTCTTTCACATTCATACCTTACAATTTCTTTAGCCGTAGGTTATCGTCTCTCGAGAAGAAGAAAAAATTGAAAATAAAGATGAAATTGCCAATAAAGACGTTGTTAAAGATGTTAAACATGGCTTTATCAACAACTGGAAACTACAATGTAACAGTTTTTTAATTGCTCTCTCTTATGTAGACTCAATGTTAAGGCACAAGGTGAAGCAAGTTTGCTCGCAAAGTGTCCTCAAGGAACAATTTGGCCCTCTTTTGAATGTGTCTGCATGAGGGGCTCAGTCAAAAGAGATCTGTTGGACTCATGATAACTGTCGAGGGATTTTTCCCGCAGCAAATTCCAGACTCGATGCCAAGACTCTTCCACCCACACATATGCACATTTACATTTACTATCCTTCCTGCTTTTCAGTACTTAGAACACCAATTTGTATGCAGCAGTTAGCTCGGGAATTGATGAAAAGCCCAGTGGGACGTTGCAGCTTTAGACGATTGTGCCAACCAGTCTTTCTGGCACTGCAGTCAGAGTAATTAAGGTACACAGTTGCAACTTTGATGGGTAACAAGATTTTAGGCAGTTTTAGTTAAATTGCCAATTTCTGGATAACAAGTCATACAAGTCATAATGTTACCGTCAAGTCTCCGGTGCTTCAATGCTACTTTCAAGCTTCTGGTGCTTGTATCATGTTGTAGGTCATGATGACTGGATGAACACCTCAACTAATTAACATTCCTTCTCTTAGTCCCACATCTGTGTGCGTGATGCAAATTTCTTGTGTGATGCATCACCCATCTCCATATGCACATGGTTCCTTCTTTTCATAAATAAAACCTTGTTTTGCTCATTAACAGCCAGGGATATAGTATATTGTCTGATCGGGTTATTGAAGGGTTGCCATCTGTTTCTGACAAAAATCCTGTAAATTTTGACCATTGAATCGACCTTTTTGTTTGTAAGCAATTGCGCCCTTTGCACATCTAACCCAAGATAAAAATCACCCTTCTACCCTGCAATTGTACAGCTCTAATGAGTAAAAATGACACTTACTAGTTACTTGTTTAGTTACCGTTTTTTTCCATGTATAATGCGCCCCCATGTATAATACGCACCCTAAAAATGGCATGTTGATGCTGGAAAAAAGCCTGTACCCATGTATAATACGCACCCAATTTTTTTTCTTTTTTTTTTTAAAGTCCCAATTATCGTCACACACGCATCTGGGTGTGGTGAAATCTGTCCTCTGCATTTGACCCATCCCCGTGTGATTTTGATCCATCCCCTGGGGGAGAGGGGAGCAGTGAGCAGCAGTGAGCAGCAGTGAGCAGCAGCGGCGCCGCGCTCGGGAATCATTTGGTGATCTAACCCCCCAATTCCAACCCTTAATGCTGAGTGCCAAGCAGGGAGGCAATGGGTCTCATTTTTATAGTCTTTGGTATGACCCGGCCGGGTTACTTAAGTCCGTAAACGTAAAATTATTTCAGAAAAAAGATCATCTTTGGGAACAACCGGATGTTATTCTGCCGGTCAGTATCACTGCGCATGCAGTAGCAAACTCGATAGCAAAGAAATATGTGAGACTCTCAACGGGATCACCAATATTTGAGTGATGTTCCAGTTATTTATCACAATTATTTATTATTATAATAATAATATATATAATATATATAATAATTATTTATTTATTATTCACAATTGTCATGGTGATCTTTCTGGTGATTTCTTAACTAGGCTGGATGTATTTTTTTTTGTTGCCGTTGATTTCTCCGACTGCCCATAAAGGCACCACCGCGATCAGTTAGGTGAAAATGAAAAGAGAGGAAAGTGACGTGCGGACATGTGAAAAAGGCGGCTCTGTATGGGAGAGAAGTTGAAGAGGAATAAAAACACCCTTGGAAACCAAAACTTGCCCCTCGTCGTGACTCGGAGCCGCAACAAATGTTTCGGATTTGTGTAGGGTACATTGTGACAGCAAACGAGCAGGTGATCGAGCAAGCGTCTGATACGAGAGCATTGTGTTCATATGGAGCGTGTTTGAAGTGAACAGCAGAGAAGAAAGGAACAAGGCAAAGTGTTGTGAAATAAAATATTACCTGTAATACGCATTTAGGTAGAGAACTGAACTCTCGCTCTTTATATAGCTGACGTGTAAAAAAAAAAAAAAAAATTTAAAAAGAAAAAATTTAAAAAAAAAAAAACCTCCGTGAGTCGTCACCTTATCGTGGTGGAGGGGTTTGCGTGCCCCTATGATCCTAGGAGCCATGTTGTCTGGGGCTTCATGCCCCTGGTAGGGTCACCCATGGCAAACGGGTCCTAGGTGAGGGGCCAGACAAAGCACGGCTCATCAGCCCCTTATGATGAAAAAAATTAATGGATCACGTTTTCCCTCGCCCGGACGCGGGTCACCGGGGCCCCCCTCTGGAGCCAGGCCTGGAGGCGGGGCTCGAAGGCGAGCGTCTGGTGGCCGGGCCTTCGCCCATGGGGCCCCGCCGGGCTCAGCCCGAAAAGGAAACGTGGGTCCCCCTTCCCATGGGCTCACCACCTGTGGGAGGGGCCAAAGGGGTCGGGTGCATTGCAAGCTGGGCGGCGGCCAAAGGCAGGGACCTTGGCGGTCTGATCCCCGGCTGCAGAAGCTGGCTCTTGGGACATGGAATGTCACCTCTCTGGCTGGAAAGGAGCCCGAGCTGGTGTGCGAGGCAGAAAAGTTCCGACTAGATATAGTCGGACTTGCCTCCACGCACAGTTTGGGTTCCGGTACAAGCCCTCTCGAGAGGGGCTGGACTCTCTTCCACTCTGGAGTTGCCCACGGTGAGAGGCGTCGAGCAGGTGTGGGTATACTGATTGCCCCCCGGCTGGGCGCCTGCACATTGGGGTTCACCCCGGTGAACGAGAGGGTAGCCTCCCTCCGCCTTCGGGTGGGGGGACGGGTCCTGACTGTTGTTTGTGTCTATGCACCAAACGGCAGCTCAGAGTACCCACCCTTCTTGGAGTCCCTGGAGGAAGTGCTGGAGAGCGCTCCTTCTGGGGACTCCGTCGTTCTACTGGGTGACTTCAATGCTCACGTGGGCAATGACAGTGAGACCTGGAAGGGCGTGATTGGGAGGAACGGCCCCCCCGATCTGAACCCGAGCGGTGTTCTATTGTTGGACTTCTGTGCTCGACACGGATTTTCAATAATGAACACCATGTTCAAACATAAGGGTGTCCATGTGTGCACTTGGCACCAGGACACCCTAGGCCGCAGTTCGATGATCGACTTTGTAGTCGTGTCATCGGATTTGCGGCCGCATGTTTTGGACACTCGGGCGAAGAGAGGGGCGGAGCTGTCAACTGATCACCACCTGGTGGTGGGTTGGCTCCGATGGTGGGGGAAGATGCCGGTCCGACCTGGCAGACCCAAACGTTCTGTGAGGGTCTGCTGGGAACGTCTGGCGGAATCCCCTGTCAGGAAGAGCTTCAACTCCCACCTCCGGCAGAGCTTTTCCCACGTCCCGGGGGAGGCGGGGGACATTGAGTCCGAGTGGACCTTGTTCCGCGCCTCCATTGTTGAGGCGGCCGACCGGAGCTGTGGCCGTAAGGTCATTGGTGCCTGTCGTGGCGGCAATCCCCGAACCCGCTGGTGGACACCGGCGGTAAGGGATGCCGTCAAGCTGAAGAAGGAGTCCTATCGGGCCGTTTTGGCCTGCGGGACTCCGGAGGCAGCTGACAGGTACCGGGTGGCCAAGCGGAACGCGGCTTCGGCGGTCGCTGAGGCAAAAACCCGGGCGTGGGAGGAGTTCGGCGAGGCCATGGAGAATGACTTCCGGACGGCTTCGAGGAAATTCTGGTCCACCATCCGGCGTCTCAGGAGGGGGAAGCAGTGCAACGTCAACACTGTTTACAGTGGAGATGGCGTGCTGCTGACCTCGACTCGGGACGTCGTGTGTCGGTGGGGAGAATACTTCGAAGACCTCCTCAATTCCACCGACACGCCTTCCATTGTGGAAGCAGGGCCTGGGGACTCTGAGGCGGACTCTCCAATCTCTGGGGTTGAAGTCACTGAGGTAGTTAAAAAACTCCTCGGTGGCAAGGCCCCGGGGGTGGATGAGATCCGCCCGGATTTCTTAAGGGCTCTGGATGTTGTGGGGCTGTCATGGCTGACACGTCTCTACAGCATCGCGTGGACATCGGGGACAGTGCCTCTGGATTGGCAGACTGGGGTGGTGGTTCCCCTCTTTAAGAAGGGGGACCGGAGGGTGTGTTCCAATTACAGGGGAATTACACTCCTCAGCCTCCCTGGTAAGGTCTATTCAGGGGTGCTGGAGAGGAGGGTCCGTCGGGAGGTCGAACCTCGGATTCAGGAGGAACAGTGTGGCTTTCGTCCTGGCCGTGGAACAGTGGACCAGCTCTTCACCCTCAACAGGATCCTCGAGGGTGCATGGGAGTTCGCCCAACCAGTCCACATGTGTTTTGTGGACTTGGAGAAGGCGTTCGACCGTGTCCCTCGGGAGGTTCTGTGGGGGGTGCTTCGGGAGTACGGGGTACCGAGCCAACTGATAAGGGCGGTTCGGTCCCTGTATCACCGATGCCAGAGTGTGGTCCGCATTTCCGGCAGTAAGTCGGATTCGTTCCCAGTGAGGGTTGGACTCCGCCAAGGCTGCCCTTTGTCACAGATTCTGTTCATAATTTTTATGGACAGAATTTCTAGGTGCAGCCGAGGCGTTGAGGGTGTCCGGTTTGGGGACCTCAGCATCGCGTCTCTGCTTTTTGCAGACGACGTTGTGCTGTTGGCTTCTTCAGGCCGTGATCTCCAGCTCTCACTGGAGCGGTTCGCAGCCGAGTGTGAAGCGGTCGGGATGAGGGTCAGCACCTCCAAATCCGAGTCCATGGTCCTCGATCGGAAAAGGGTGGAATGCCCTCTCCGGATCGGGGATGAGATCCTGCCCCAAGTGGAGGAGTTTAAGTATCTTGGGGTCTTGTTCACGAGTGAGGGGAGGATGGAGCGTGAGATCGACAGGCGGATCGGTGCAGCGTCGGCAGTAATGCGGACTCTGTACCGGTCCGTCGTGGTAAAGAGAGAGCTGAGCCAAAAGGCAAAGCTCTCAATTTACCGGTCGATTTACGCTCCTACCCTCACCTATGGTCACGAGCTATGGGTCGTGACCGAAAGAACGAGATCCCGGATACAAGCGGCCGAAATGAGTTTTCTCCGCAGGATGTCTGGGCTCTCCCTTAGAGATAGGGTGAGAAGTTCGGTCATCCGGGAGAGACTCGGAGTAGAGTCGCTACTCCTCCACGTTGAGAGGAGCCAGATGAGGTGGCTCGGGCATCTCATCAGGATGCCTCCTGGACGCCTCCCTGGGGAGGTGTTCCGGGCATGTCCCACCGGTAGGAGACCCCGGGGACGACCCAGGACGCGCTGGAGAGACTATGTCTCTCGGCTGGCCTGGGAACGCCTTGGGATCCCCCGGGATGAGCTAGATGAAGTAGCTGGGGAGAGGGAAGTCTGGGAGTCCCTCCTGAAGCTGCTGCCCCCGCGACCCGACCCCGGATAAGCGGAAGAAGATGGATGGATGGATGGAAAATTTAAAAAAAATTGTACCCATGTATAATGCGCACCCCAGATTTTAGGACAATAAATTAGTCAAATTTTGCGCATTATACATGGGAAAAAACGGTAATTGCTAATTTAATAGCAGGCCTTTAATATTTTGGTTTATTTTCAAAAGTTTCTTTTGTTGTGGACACCTGGGGGAAAAAGGGGGGAATAAATAATTAGGTTCCGTCTGCTTATGTGGAATAAAAACAAAAATGTAATTTTTCACAGGCTATAAGAATAACCAAATGTAGTAATGTAAAGTGTAATGCCAAACAGATTACCCACTTGCTTAGAGTGTGGTGGGTGCTTTGCTTGTGCTTGCCTGTGCCTCTGCTGCTTGCTGCTCTTGGCTGGGTTCGATTTTTATGTTTTTTGGACTTGGTGTGATTATCTAATGCGGTTTTACCTTCATATTTTAGAATACTTTTCTCTAGGCACAGGGAGCAGCTAGCATAAAATGGATCGCCTGGGCATGGTCTTAGCCACATAGCGCATTTCTCCTGTTTTAACCAGTCATTGTTAAAACATGTCGAGCATTTATATTTTTTCTTAACTGGCCTGTCATCACCTCCCGTAGCACCCTCGTCATATTTCTATCGCCAATAAAGATGTGCACAAGTTTACGGACAATTAAACTGAAATACACGTTTCGCACAACATGTACAAAAATCCGGGACATCTCAGTGTCTCAGATTGTTTTTTTTCTTTTAGG